>NC_135211.1:43386938-43389438 GCF_052324685.1 Brachyhypopomus gauderio | reverse complement strand
ACACAGGCAGACTAGGATGTGTGTGTGTGTGTGTGTGTGTGTGAGTGTGAGTGTGTGTGTGTGTGTGTGTGTGTGTGTGTGTGTGTGTGTGTGCACGTGCACGTGTGTTTGCATGTGTGTCGCTGTTCATCCCACCTGCACAAAATCTCTCTGTCACTTGCTCAGGCCGTTCCAAACGTTATGAGATTGTCTCGTGGCAGCGGCGGTATCCTTGGTTTGATTCTGGGAAGCTTCCTGCAGTGCATGCTGGGATGTAAAATGTAAAAGTGATGTTAAAGCCTGTAGCTCTGCTGCAGAAACCCCTCCTCTGCCTTCTGCACATTTTGAGTCAGATTACAGATTACAGTCCAGCTTTAAAAACGTACAGTTGTTCATTGGCAGCAGCGGTATTGCATTCAATAAAGACACATGTTTCTCTGTAGAGATTTACATGTAATCTTCCACAATTATGTCTTCCAGACATCAGGATATATAGGAGCAATTGTAATGTCTCAATATAATGGCTCGATCGCTTGTAAAGACAACAGGAGAGAGACGTGTTACACCTCAACTTCTAAAACGTTGTTGTCTCACACCTCGACACCTCCATTTTTTGACGTAAAGTTTCATAAAGGCATCATCAGCTCCGCTGTTCTGTTTATCAACACTAGTAGGCTACGCTGCATTTTTTAAACTAGTCAACAGACGCTTTTGTCAAAGAAGAACTTTTTTCAAAAAGAAATATTTAAATCCTAATAACAACAACAGTAAAACGACCGGAACATGTGGCTTGGCTAGAGCGGATATGAAGTTCATAGTGATCTTGGTTGTGAAGCAGGGGGTGAAATGACTCACTGTGTGTTTGAACCGGCCACAGAGCCTCGGAGGCAGAACACTGAGGTACAGGACCTTTCAGAGAACCAGAGAGGACGAAGTTCGCTTTCTGTGCAGATTTAATTTCAACTTCAAACTTTGACAAACTGAGTATGTAAATGTAAACTCAACTCTGATGAGACAGAATCTTGACCTGCATGTGAAGACTCCTTATGCTTATTGATAATCCAGTATCTCATGCAGTTGCCATGAGAAATGGTTATAGCATACACATGGGCGGAGCAATGGCTGTAGCATGTGGGTGGAGACTGGACAGTACCGACTCCTTGGCTCTGTTTGAAATAGACTACTACATACTGGATACTGCATACTGGACTCAGTAAATACTGGATACTGCATACTGGTCCTCGTAGTAAATGCAGTACAGTTTCCAGTATGTGTCAAAAGCAAAGCACACTACGGGGTCACGTGAACGTAGCGTTGCATGATGGGATGCAGTACACCATGAAGATAGCTCTGTTTGCGTACTGGAATATTTTGCTGAAGTAGTATGTCATCCGGGTATGTTTCGCGTACTGGAAAATTCCATTTTGGTCACATACTGCATACGGCATACTGATTTGGGGCTCGATCAGTACGCCAGTAGTATGTAGTAGGCTATTTCGAACACAGCCCATGTTCCTACACCCAGGAAGGAGTGCATCGATTGGTTGGACAGACAAGACTGGGGCGTGTGGGTTGGACTACAGGAGATGTAGCCTGCAAAGGTGACGCACACTTTAAGGATTCAGACCTTCCCAAGGGAAATTCTCCACCAGGTCAAAGGCCACATCAGCATGAATCAAATTAATTTTTAAACTGTGTCTTATTGGTTTTTTTTTCTTGCACTCTGCTCAATGATGAATTTAAATCTATCATAATTTCAAAATAAGGGTCTCAGGACTCTTTGACAGTGGATTTTGAACAATCGATCCTGCCTTGTAAGGTTTTATGTCTGCTCTCAGTTAAAAGAGATAAAATGATTTTTGGCAAGATGCTCAATTATTGATTAGGTAAAAACGATTTGTCTGCAGTCAGCCAAAGGATTATACGATATGAGCTCTATACATCAGCCTCTGTAACTTTGTTTGCCAGAATGGAGATGGAGACTCCTCTTTAATGTTTTAGAGAGATATACTAATGAACGGAGCTGCCGGAACATTCCCTGGAGTCAGGAAGTTAGCCGCGCGTCTTTTATTGAGTTCAGGGGCTCAATAAGGTCGTGTTGATTTATCTCGGACTTCTCTGAAGGAATAACTGGCTCCTAGGTTGGTGTTCTGCTCTGATGGAAGAGTGGGGGTGGTTTGGTCCTCAGGGTGGATGGGCGATCCTCACGTCACAGGATATAAAGACTACCATAGTCATGTCATAACCGTTGAGTCCCTTCAGTCGGCAGACATAAGACGTTTGTGAATGTGTTATAGAGCTTCATAGAGCTTCATAAGAGTGTGAAGCCTGTCAGGACCGCAGATCAAGTTCAGGTGGTAGATGCGGTGGGCGTCTTCTGTAAAGAAGAAATGGGACAGTGGAGCGTTGATCTGGTAGAACAAGGCTGTAGAAGGTCCAAGACTTCTCATCTGGTAATGGTTCGAAAAACTCACCTCTAAGCTTTTCTTCAGACTGTTTAAAATCTCTATCACCTACAGAT
>NC_135211.1:43331938-43381938 GCF_052324685.1 Brachyhypopomus gauderio | reverse complement strand
ATTTGGTTTTAACTGTAAAAACTGGGGGGGACCAAAACCGGCTTTTGAAAAAGTGGGGGGGACATGTCCCCCCCGTCCCCCCCCCAAAACTACGTCCGTGGTTAGGGGACAACAGGAAAGACAAGGAGGTTTCTACTTCCTTGAAAAAAGCACATTACTGTAATAATAATTACTGCTCCAAAGAAGCTTTTGAGGTTCATGATCTGGGAAGATTGGATCCAAATTAGTGCTGTCAATTCTAGGTGCCGCGATTAAAAGTCCTCACCAGGATTTTGCTCAGGCTTCCTGGATTGTGTTGATTCCACTAATTTTACCTGGATTGCTAATTAGAAAATCTAGCAAGCTTGAGCAAAATCCTGGTGACTTTTAATCGCGGCACCTGGAATTGACAGCACTAATCCAAATATATCCATGTATGAGAGAGAGAGAGAGAGAGAGAGAGAGAGAGAGAGAGAGAGAGAGGAGAGAGAGAGAGAGAGACAGAGGCTATAGTCAAGGCAAGTGGATGGACAGGTGAATGATAGACTGGTAACCATGGATTTCTACTTAAAGACAAACACAGCAGGAATCCACAAAGGCTACTCAGAAAGAACAGGAAGTGGAAAGAACAGGAAGTGGAAAGAACAGGAAGTGGAAAGAACAGGAAGTTGACACATGTAGAGTACTTTGCATACATAATTTATATTCATCTTAAAGAATCTGAGGAAATGTAGAGTTGTGGCCATAAATGCTGCATATGTGTGTGTGTGTGTGTGTGTGTGTGTG
This sequence comes from Brachyhypopomus gauderio, assembly GCF_052324685.1. Taxonomy (NCBI): domain Eukaryota; kingdom Metazoa; phylum Chordata; class Actinopteri; order Gymnotiformes; family Hypopomidae; genus Brachyhypopomus; species Brachyhypopomus gauderio. Next base: position 43,381,173 of record NC_135211.1, on the reverse strand, counting down.
TGGTGTGTGTGTGTGTGTGGTGTGTGTGTGTGTGTGTGTGTGTGTGTAGCTGAAGAGGTTCTAGGCAGAGGTACGCCTTCCTGACTATGAGAAAGATGACACATTTAAGTTAAAGGAAAATACGTGTAGTATAAATAATGGAGAAAAATTAGTCTTTCCTGTTGAGTGTGTGTGTGTGTGGTGCGGGTGTGAGGTGTGTGTGTGTGTGTGTGTGTGTGTGTGTGTGGTGTGCGCGTGTGGTATGTGTTCCTAAGCTTATGTGCCTGTTTCATCATTCTGGCAAAGGTGTGGTTTATCTGTGTGTGTGTTTTTTTTGGCTAACTATAACTCCAATTAAACAAAAACAAGCACTATTCCAATTCCCTCCCTCTCCCCCCTCCCTCCCTCCCCCCTCTCTCCCTCCCTCACTCCCTCCCTCCCTCCCTCCATCCCCTCCCTCCCTCCCCCCCTCACTCCCTCCCTCACTCCCTCACTCACTCCCCCCCTCACTCCCCCCCTCACTCCCGCCCTCACTCCCTCCCTCCTCCCCTCCCTCCCTCCCCCCCCTCACTCCCCCCCTCACTCCCCCCCTCACTCCCTCCCTCCCTCCCTCCCTCACTCCCCCCCCTCACTCCCTCCCTCCCTCACTCCCCCCCCTCACTCCCCCCCTCACTCCCTCCTCCCTCACCTCCCTCCCCCCCTCACTCCCTCCCCCCCTCACTCCCCCCCTCACTCCCTCCCCTCACTCCCTCACTCCCTCCCTCCCTCCCCTCACTCCCCCCCTCCCTCCCTCCCTCCCTCCCCCCCTCACTCCCTCCCTCACTCCCTCCCTCCCTCCCTCCCTCCCTCCCTCCCCCCCTCACTCCCTCCCTCACTCCCTCACCTCACTCCCCCCCTCACTCCCCCCCTCACTCCCTCCCTCCCTCCCCCCCTCACTCCCTCCCTCACTCCTCCCTCACTCCCTCCCTCCCTCACTCCCTCCCTCACTCCCTCCCTCACTCCCTCCTTCACTACCACTCTTGCTCTGAGTCTTCCTCACTTAGATCTGCATGGGAAGAGTCTTGTCTTCTGTTATTACTTCACACCCAGCCATGTCTGCTCAGAGATGTCCAACCAGTCAATTAGCTCCTGCAGAGTAAATATTAGCTGTTCAAAGCTGATCTGTATATCCTGCTTAGTGGTTCCTGGAAGGTCCTCACCATTCTTTAAGACAACAGTTCTGATAATTTTATAGATGACATCGATATTTGTTTCCAGTACGATGAGCATGTTAGAGAGAGAGAGAAAGAGAGAGAGAGAGAGAGAGAGAGAGAGAGGAGAGAGAGAGAGAGAGAGAGAGAGAGAGAGAGAGAAGAGAAACAAATATTTTGGCAACACCATAGCTAAATACTGGCATAGCAATAAAGCTTTGAAGTAAATGAAACAAGACAGGAAGTGAGAGAAGAGAAGAGAGCGAGAGAAGAGAGAGAGAGAGAGAGAAGAGAAGAGAGAGAGTGGCAGGAAAAAAAGAGACTAAAAGAAGAAAGGACAGAGAGCAGAAGTGAAGACACTGGACATGGGGGACGTCTTCCTCAGAACTTCAGTGATGCCCATCTATAAAACATCAGCAGCTGTGCACGTGTGCACGTGCACATACACGTGCACACGCACACGTGCACACTCGCAGAGTGATGTTGACGGGAAGGCTCCCTAATCCAGGATAGAGCATTGAGGCAGAATATTGTCTGGATGGTTCTACCGCTGGATGACCATCAAGACAAAAGAAAACGTAATTGATTTGAGGAAAAAAGTATCAAGAACATGACATAAAAATACACCTGTATTACAAAATAAAACCACATTCATGGAATTTATAACAGGAGATTAGTTAAGTCCATGTTACTTTGCAAATACGTTTACATATGTGGAAATTATTACCAGTAATTATGATCCAGCCATCCACGTTGTTGGCCTGAACTCTGAACCCAGGCCCCACGGCCAGTAGAGACACTTTTGCACAATTTTTTCAGAGCCTGAAGCCTGTGCTTGTATCCTACTACCTTCCCAGAGGAAAGAACATTTCCTTGGAGTCTGGTTTGTGAAGTCTTTAAAAACACAGTGTGTGTGTGTGTGTGTGTGTGTGTGTGTGTGTGTGTGGTGTGTGTGTGTCTGGTGTTAGTGCACATCTCGCCGTAAGTCAGCTGAGGCCATTTGATTGACAGCCTAATCAGCAGTGCAACTCCAGCTCAGACCGCCAGTGGCAGCACCCTCCTCCCCGCCCCTCAGTGGGCGGGGCTTCTCGTCTCCTTCCTCTTCATCACGCCCTCCCTGTCGGAACGGAACGAGGAGAAGCTCCGCCCGGAAGAACGCCGCCAAATTTGCAAAGCCCCGCCCCCACTTCCATCGCAATCCGCAGACCAGACACGCACGTTGGCCGGCGGCCCCCACGACCTCCGCTGTCTGCGTGCATCAGACGGGCCGCCGTGGCCTTCGTCGCATTTCTGCCTATACTCTCACGTCCTGTGAGCAGGGAGAGCGGACGCATTAGGGACAGCGTCTGATAAAGCGTAACTGTTAGCCTAAGCTAGCACACCAAAAAAACTCGCAAAACTCTGCTAACTGCAGGCAGTAGATCTGACGTTTACAGCAGAGCTTTTCAAACAGAGTTTCAAGCAGTTCAGGCAATTCTAATGAGCTCCTTCCCCTCTTTCTAGTTGAAGGACCCAGCCTGTGACAGACACCTTCTCCTGCTTCAGGGCTTTAGATTGTAGGGTAGGGAGGATGGTTTTGATACCCCCCTCCCACTAAGCCCCTCCCCCTCTGCCTCCTCTGACTGTAGAAGCAGCCAGGTTGTCCTCCGGAGACCCAGCACTGAACGCTGGGAGCAAACAAATGCTAATTACCACCAGGTTACGTCTTTGAAGGATGGCTGGGAAGAAGGACACTGTGTGTGTGTGTGTGTGTGTGTGGTGTGTGTGTGTGTGTGTATTGGGGGTAGTATGCTCGAGGGTGCACATGATTGACAGCTTTGTTGCCGCCGGTGATGATGTCAGAGTGTTGGCCTCAGCTAGCCTCACTCAGGCTTTTCTGACATCACACAGAAATGTGTGTGTGTGTGTGTGTGAGAGAGAGAGAGAGAGAGATGAGAGAGAGAGAGAGAGAGAGAGAGAGGAGAGGAGAGAGAGAGGAGAGAGAGAGAGAGAGAGAGAAAGTGCATGAATTCTCTGAGACTCAAAGTGCTATTGACAATTTGGCCCTGAAGTTTCACTGTGCCTTCCCACAATGACCCGTACACAGCGGTTTCCAACTGAAAATGGTACTTCATCGTTGTATTTCACTGAAAGTCACTCACATGGACACACACACACACACACACACACACACACACACACACACACACACACACACACACACAGTGGGTTGTCACTTGTAGCATTCCCTAATGCACACAACAGCTCAAACAGTCAAACACCCACAAACTTACACAAGGACATACAGTAGACAGTTCACAAGGACAGTAAGCAAACAAGTCTGTAGAACACTTTGCCCGGAACTGTGCTAATCAAGGGTTCATAGGCATTTTATTTCTCTCATTGTTAGTACATGTGATGTATGGGTCACCTGTAAGGTACGGCAAATGTGTGAGGTATGGGTCACGTGTGAGATAGGGTATATGTGTAAGGTATGGCACACGTGTGAGGTAGGGTATATGTGTATGGTAAAGTGCACGTGTATGATGATGTACAGGTGTAAAGTGAGGTAAACATGTGAGGCACATTACACCTGGTACAAATTTAGTATTTTAACAGGATTTTCTTTCTTTCTCTCTCTCTCTCTCTCTCTCTCTCTCTCTATCCCTTGATCCCTCACTTCTCTTACCCTAGGCAACGTCTTTGTGGTGAGCCTGGCCGTAGCCGACCTGGTGGTGGCGCTCTACCCGTACCCGCTGGTCCTGGCCGCCATCTTCCACCGCGGCTGGCGGATGGGCTCCGCCCACTGCCAGGCCAGTGGCTTCGTGATGGGCGTGAGCGTGGTGGGCTCCATCTTCAACATCGCCGGCATCGCCGTCAACCGCTACTGTTACATCTGCCACAGCCTGGCGTACGACCGCCTCTTCAGCGGACGCAACTCCGCCTGCTACGTCCTCCTGATCTGGACCCTGACCGTGCTGGCCATCGTGCCCAACGTCTTCGTGGGCTCGCTGCGCTACGACGACCGCGTCTACTCCTGCACCTTCGCCCAGTCGGCCAGCCAGGCCTACACCATCGCCGTGGTGTCCTTCCACTTCCTGTTGCCCATGGCGGTGGTGAGCTACTGCTACCTGCGCATCTGGATGCTGGTGATCCGCGTGCGTCGCCGCGTCAAGCCCGACGGTCGTCCGCGCCTCACGCCGCACGACGTGCGAAACTTCGTCACCATGTTTGCCGTCTTCGTGCTGTTCGCCGTGTGCTGGGCGCCGCTCAACTTCATCGGGATGGCAGTGGCGCTCTCGCCCGCCCACGCCGCCCCGCTGGTGCCCGAGTGGCTCTTTGTGGCCAGCTACTTCCTGGCGTACTTCAACAGCTGCCTGAACGCCATCATCTACGGCGTGCTCAACCAGAACTTCCGCCGCGAATACAAACGCATCGTGGTGGCGGTGTGCGCGCCCCGTGCCCTCTTCGACGCCGACGACTCCAACGGCGCCAAAGAGCGTCTCAAGAGCAAGCCGTCGCCCGTCTTGACGAACAACAACCAGGTCAGAGTGGACTCGGTGTGAGGAGTGCGTACCGCCAACTCGAAATTCCCAGGGAAGGTCGTGAAATCACGACCGTATGAGGAGCGACCATGAGAGAAAAAAAAGAAGCAAAAACAACAAAACAAATAAGCAACAATAAAACAAACAAACGACGTGTCGCAACCAGCACGACGAAAGAATGTCACTAAACGCAACAAAGGGACCTGCAGTCCTAAAGCTGTGGAAATATGCCTCTATTCAATCAATGCCACGTGGAAAAACACTGCATTACTTGATAATGATGATGATGATGATGATGATAATGGTGGTGATGGTGATTGTGATGGTGATGATGGTGATGATAATTATGATCATGATGGTGATGGTGGTGATTGTGATGATGATGATGATACATTTTCATGTGGATTTTCTTTATTCTAATGTACTTGGTTTTTCAACATTTAAAAAGTGAAGTTTTTTGTGTATTTATTTTCTATGACTCATATATGTAGAAAAGTTGTGAAGAAAATGATTATATGTATCAACTTGATTTCCTTTGTGGTGGTTCTCTGATGTGAGTATGGAGAAGTGAGTGAGGATTTGATACTAATACACTGTCCTGAATGCCAGCAAATGTTTTTACGATGCCTCTTCATGAACTTTACCAAATCATGACTGAAACACGACCAAAAGTTTCCTCCGGAGTTTCATCTGGAGTTTTTTTTAATGACCTCAGTGGGGCGGATGCAGGTTAACTCTGCCTCACCAATCAAGCAATACGTTCGACTCTCAGTCACTGCACAAGACTCTGCTGCACAATATCTGAATGGAGTTTGCAAGGATATTTCCTCACTCTCCCTCCCTCTCTTTCTCTCTTTCTCCCCTTCTCTCTCTCTCTCTCTCTGTTCCCTCTCTCCCCTTTTCCAGTGTTGTTTATTGCCCTTCCTGGATGATCAAAGGTGGTGTTTCTCTCTCAGTGGGTTTAGCATGAATCCTTGTACTCTTTTCCTTCTTTCTTTCTTTCTTTCTTTCTTTCTTTCTTTCTTTCTTTCTTTCTTTCTTTCTTTCTGTCTCTCTCTCTTTCTGTCTGTCTGTCTCTCTCTTAGCCCTTTGTTTGCATGTTTGTAATGATGGAGACAAAATGGAGAATAAACAGTCAAATCTGCCTTCTCTGATTCACTTGTTCTGGAATCCACTATGTCCGTTTGTGTCTCGTTATGTCTGTATATGTGTCTGTAGTCCTCAGTTTGGTCCCTGTGGACCCCCATCCAGGCCTGGTTCAGGTCTATGAGGAACTAGGAGAGAACAGGTTTGTACCACGGCGTTAAAGCTCCATTTCCTAACACATTAACTTAATGTTATTGGTGCTGATTTTCCACATCTGCAGCAGTAGATCAGTAATAGATCAGCAGATCAACGGTGAATCGTTCCCAGCAGTAGTGATGTGTGACTCTGGTCTAAGGCAACTGAGTGGATGAATGAACAACACGTGACCTAGTGTGGAGTCAGCAAAAACCCACACAAACGGGCGTCCAGGGTGCAAAGTGTGTTTAATGGGGAACCAGGTATATAATGCAATAATAACACACAACAATCAACCCAGCACCTCACACCCCCCACAAACACATCACTGGGTGAACATATACAGGAGTGTATACAAAAGAAGAACTCAACACAGGGACGAACCTGGAATTAGAAGGAGGGCGGAGCCCAAGCAAAGGCTGAAACTTGAAGCCACACCTTCTACACACAACATTCTAAGCACATTTTAAGAACCTTCTAAGCACAAAGTTCTAAGCACATTCTAAGAATGTTCTAAACATTATGTTCTAAGCACAACGTTCTAAGCACAACATTCTAAGAATGTCCTAAGCACAAAGTTCTAAGCATAACATTCTAAGAAGGTTCTAAGCACAATGTTCTAAACACGAAGTTATAAGCACAACATTCTAAGAATGTTCTAAGCACAATGTTCTAAGCACAATATTCTAAGAATGTTCTATGCACAAAGTTCTAAGCACAACCTTCTAAGCTCTTTGCGGCCTGCGATGCATCTAATACTTCCCTCTCTTCTCCATAGACCAATGAACGAAGGGGAAACGGGGCACTCGGGCAGAACTATGTGCTGATGTTAGAACTTTTATCATTTTATCACCACCTGCTTTGTGAGATAACAGAGAAAATGAGGAGGGAAAATAAAATAAATACATGAAGACTCTGTTGTGTCTGCTCTCCTGAGATCTGCTTCTGGGAATCTGAAAGGTGCCACGTGCCAATATTATGGTGTAAATCTGGTGCGATTACAGTGGGTGGATGAACTAATTAATGGTGTATTTGAGCAGAATCCAAATCACTCATCAGTTCCCTCCAGATCTTCAAAGACACTCAGAGAGTACAAATCTATACTACATTATATACTGTTATTACATATTATCAAACATATATCAGTATTTCACTGCTTATATATATATATATATATATATATATATATATATATATATATATATATATATATATATATATATATATATATATATATATATATAAGCACTTTGCATAGCTCAAGAAGGACTTCCTGAAACGTTGTGTTGCTCTGGAAACGTGATGTGAGCATCGTGAGTGGGAGAGGGGAAGCTGAGATCAAAATGTACATCATATACACCACACAGATGACACACTCATACACCATATACACCACACAGATGACACACTTACACACCATATACACCACACAGATAACACGCATATATACCATATACACCACACAGACGACACCCTTATACACCATATACACCACACAGATGACACACTTACACACCACATACACCACACAGATGACACACTTATATACCATATACACCACACAGACGACACCCTTATACACCATATACACCACACAGATGACACACTTACACACCACATAAACCACACACACGACACACTTATACACCACATACACCACACAGACGACACACTTACACACCATATACACCACACAGACGACACACTTATATACCATATACACCACACAGACGACACACTTATACACCATATACACCACACAGACGACACACTTATACACCATATACACCACACAGACGACACACTTATACACCATATACACCACACAGATGACACACTTATACACCACATACACCACACAGATGACACACTTATACACCATATACACCACACAGATGACACACTTATACACCACACAGATGACACACTTATACACCACATACACCACACAGATGACACACTTATAAACCATATACACCACACAGATGACACACTTATACACCATATACACCACACAGACGACACACTTATTAACCACATACATGACACAGACGACACACTTATACACCACATACACCAAACAGATGACACACTTATACACCACATACACCACACAGATGACACACTTATAAACCATATACACCACACACACGACACACTTATACATCACATACACCACACAGACGACACACTTACACACCATATACACCACACAGATGTATATGGTGTATATACACTTATATACCATATACACCACATAGACAACACACTTACACACCATATACACCACACAGACAACACTCTTACACACCATGTACACCACACAGACGACACACTTATACACTATATACACTACACACACGACACACTTATACACCATATACACCACACAGACACCACACTTACACATCACATACACCACACAGACACCCCACTTATACATCACATACACCACACAGACAACACACTTATACACCATATACACCACACAGACGACACACTTATACACCACATACACCACACAGACGACACACTTATACACCACATACACCACACAGATGACACACTTATACACCATATACACCACACAGACGACACACTTATACACCACATACAGCACACAGACGACACACTTATACACCATATACACCACACAGACGACACACTTATACACCACATACACCACACAGACGACACACTTATATGCACAGACACACACTTTTTTACATAAACGTTAACAACACAAGTGCAAGACACAAAGCTTAACACAAGCAGTTTAGAGTTAACACAAGCCCTGACAGTCTTAGAAGAATATCTATGGGAAGTTTTCTCAGGTTTTCCATCAAGCAAACAATGTAAAGCTCTCTAAATGTACTTCAGTAAGGATATCAGTCTACTGATGACCTTTCAACATCCGCTAAAAAAGTACCATTTCTTCTTTAAGGCATTTAAGGGCTGGTAGAAAATGTGAAAGGTCTTTAACAAATGTCATAAACTGGGATATTTATATACATATACATATATATATCCATACACACTGGAAGCACACAGATGAGAACAAAGATCTCAAAGAGGACTCTGATTGGTCCATGCCAGTATATTATGGAAGACCAGTTGCCAAATTACCTCCATATTGTTCCATGTCAAGCTCTCAACATCCTGCGGCATCTGCAACCTGGTTTGTAACTACACACATGTGTACCTGCACACAGGTGTATCTGCACACAGGTGTACCTGCACACAGGTGTACCTACACACAGCTGTACCTGCACACATGTGTATCTGCACACAGGTGTACCTGCACACAGCTGTATCTGCACACAGGTGTATCTGCACACAGCTGTACCTGCACACAGGTGTACCTTCACTACAGGTGTATCTGCACACAGCTGTATCTGCACACAGGTGTATCTTCACACAGGTGTACCTGCACTACAGGTGTATCTGCACACAGCTGTATCTGCACACAGGTGTATCTGCACACAGGTGTACCTGCACACAGCTGTATCTGCACACAGGTGTACCTGCACACAGCTGTACTTGCACACAGGTGTATCTGCACACAGCTGTACCTGCACACAGCTGTATCTGCACACAGCTGTACCTGCACACAGGTGTACCTGCACTACAGGTGTATCTGCACACAGCTGTATCTGCACACAGGTGTATCTTCACACAGGTGTACCTGCATACAGGTGTATCTTCACACAGGTGTACCCGCACACAGGTGTATCTGCACACAGGTGTATTTGCACATAGCTGTATCTGCACACAGGTGTACCTGCACACAGCTGTATCTGCACACTGGTGTACTCGCACACAGTTGTACCTGCACACATGTGTACCTACACACAGGTGTATCTTCACACAGGTATACCTGCACACAAGTGTTTTGACCTACTGGTTATACTAAGCAGAGCCTGTGCATTTTACACAGCTAATATTATCTTATAACTATATTATCATACTGGTAATAGCAACAAGCAGTGAAAAAAACAGGAAAGATCAAATTTAAGGTAACATTAAAAGATTAGATGTGAAGATAACACAATGTAACTGGTAAAAAGGCATCTGTCGTTCTGTTCTGGGTGTTTCATTAGGGCAAAAATCACTTGCCTTTTTCAGCAAAGCGTAAGACCTGACCCACATGTGCAGTCAGATGCCCTGAATCTCAGCTCAAAGCGGCTCAGCGGTTTTGATGGGCCAAAAAGAGGTCGATCCGGGACGGGCAGAGGGCTACAAAGACACGCCATTCGCAGAGAGCACCGCGGATTAGTGAAAAAGCCGTAAAATCAATCCGGGCAGATGCAGGCAAGCAGAAGGCTGATGGAAGAACTGCGTGTATGTCTGTTTGACAGTGGGCTCAGAACGGGCTTCGGGATCCAGTCCTGAGGGTTCGCTGCTGTAGTGGTTGTTTGCTCTTAACCCACTGGATCTCCTTAATCAGCTCATCTTCAGGACCTTCATGAGCTGAGTCAAGACAGACAGTGCAGGGGACACAGCTCTCAAAGTCCTGCAGGGCCAGAACCCAGTCCAGTCTTCTGACATCCCTGTCCACACATCTGCTGATGGACTGATAAGCTGAGTCAGGAACCTGCCAGGAAGTCTGGCCAGGACTACCTTTGGAGGTGGACAGTCCTGCTCTAAAGAAGATAACAGTCCAGGGTTTCTGAACAGGGTTTCACAGCAGATGATTCATGACTAATCAGCCAAAAAAGTGGACGAGGTGTGTCAGAAGTTTGGAAGGTTGAAGGTGTGTAGTGTAGTGGACCACAGGACAGCAGGAGAGGGTCCCTTTGAGAAACTCCAGTTCTAACCATTCGACCTGCATGGATCACACCTGTGGAAAACCAGAACACGAAAAGGAAAAAGGAACAGCACAGGTGTGTGTGTGGGAGACTAAAATAATCAAATGAAGACTCCCACAGCTCTTTCAGCACTGCTAGCACTCTATTATATACGTGAAAGTGGCTCCTTCCTGTGTTATGTTTAAACCAGGTGTTTTTGTATTCTTTTCTCTACTTCTCTCTCTCTCTCTCTCTCTCTCCCTCTCTCTCTCTCTCTATTCCAACATACATCTCCTCCAATCCCTTTCTCCATCATCTGTGCACTGATGGATGTGCATTTTCACAATCTCATTCACAGACACACACACACACACACACACTCTGTCAAGAGGTGACCATTTAAACATGTGCTTGCCGCCCCTCCCCCGCTCCTCTGTGGTAAGGATGAAAGGTTTACACAGGCTGGTAAATAGGACGCAGCCACGGGTGGGAGGGAAGGAGGGAGGGAGGGAGTGAGAGAGGGAGGGAGGGAGGGAGGGAGTAACCAGACCCCTCCCACCACACCACACCCCACTCATGACCTTGGACCCGTCTGCCTACCTGTATGTCCGGATGTGGGCAGCATTCTGATACATGTTTCACACACACATGTGTGTGTGTGTGTGTGTGTGTGTGTGTGTGTGTGTGTGTTTACACATACACATGCTAATCAGTCAGCTAATCAAATCAACAAGGGCCTACACGTGTACACACACCTCCCTCATGGAGAACGGTCTTGTCCCAGCAGCTCTCTCTAATAACAACGCTTATAAATATTCATCGACCCGACCCAGGAGACGGGGCCGACCGACAGCCTTCAGAACTGGGCCTCTGATCCCTCCCATCTAAACAACTATTTGCATATTCATAAATATTCCAACCCTGACCCAGAACACCATGTTACATATTCAAGAGACATGAAGGGGCCATCGGACGCAGGAATGATTGCACCGCTACCGTATTTCCTGAATTTAAACTCACAAGATCACAAATGGCTGGCAGAGGCGATGTTTCTGCGTGATGGAAATGAAGGCGAGACCCCTTGTTCCACTGACGAGGGTTTGTCCAAACGCCCTGGTGTTGTGCTGGACTGTTCAGGTATGAGAGACGTGCTGATAGCCACGTTTAGCTAATGCCTTTGCATGGCCATGTGACCAGTTCTTAGCTCGGCTTTCGGGGGAGGCTTTGGGGCGTGAGTGCTAGCCCATTGTTGCCATGGTTACAACCACTGGTCTAGGTGGTAACTGAGGTGTAACACATTACAGTATTGTAGTACATTAAAAGTCATTTGACTGTAGGCTACGGTTATACGGAAAGGTGACATGAGACAGTGCAACCGGCCAGATGATTTTGTAGTGTCTTTGGCCTATGTAGTTTTATGTAGTTTAGGTAGTGGTTAGATTTCAATATCTGAAATTCTTATATTACAGATATGAGCTGAACAGAGAAGAAAGAACCCATATTGGAGGTCCGCACATTTAAAACTGAAACCAAAAGCTTTAACAATAGGAACCTTCTTGGTTGTGTACTCGTTTTCAACACAGGCCGGAAGGGTTGAGTGAGAGACAGAAAGTACAATCAGAGAAATCAAACAGTGTGCCTAATAAATAAACCGTTAATACCGCACCGTACATTCTGTAGAGTCTTTTCGGAAGTAGACAGAACATAACGAAACATGGGGGCAGCGGAGTTTTCCCTCCTAGTTGACTGTAGCCCCACCCCTCATTAGTATTCCCAGGTGTGTCTAGTTTACTGTAGCCCCGCCCCTCATTAGTATTCCCAGGTGTGTCTAGTTGACTGTAGCCCCACCCCTCATTAGTATTCCCAGGTGTGTCTAGTTTACTGTAGCCCCGCCCCTCATTAGTATTCCCAGGTGTGTCTTGTTGGTTTTCCTTGGTGTGACTTGTATTCATACCCTAGTTTCTGTGTAGTCTGTGCTGATCATTATTTGTATTACAGCCCTGTTGTTCGTGTCCGTAAGTTTACTACTGTTTGGTATAGTCTTCTGTATTATCATAATGTCTTTCATGTATTTGACCTTGGCCTGCCTTAATGACTGATTATGGACTTATTAAACCTCACTCTTCTCTGAGTTTGCATCCGCCTTCCAATCACACTGTGATGCCCCCGGCGATACACTCAGAGTACGTAACCTCAACCACGGAAAATTCTAGTCATGAGTTGAAGACTGAATGTGTTGCACTGCAGGATGCTTCAAATGTGAATTTGGACACTAGTAACATTTAGTCTACGCGAACTACCAGATGAGGTCACGCAGTGGTTAAATCAAGTTGCCTGATGTGACTGATTAAACCTCACATGTGTTTATGGAGAAATGTTTTATTTTGTATTGATGTCTAAATGATAGATGTATGTTCAGAATATCAAAATAAAAGAGAAGGGAGAGAATTCAGTGTTCAGTAGTTGAATTTGGCTTTTGTTATTTAGACAGACAAGAGCTGTAAACTGAACCGTAGTTGTCAAGTTATGTCAGATTTCCCTCAGTTTTCCCAAGCAGTTGATCTGCTGGCATTCCCTGGTTCTGGTTCTGTCTGCATTGTTGATAGAGCTGTCAACAATCTTCTGGGCCAATTTCCTGCCTTTCATCACGCAGGTGTTCCTCATCTGACGGAGTGCACCTGATTTTTCATCATGGTTTGCACCGGGGGCCATCTTGAGTGAGAAGTGTGGATAGACGTGCATCATAAAGACTGTAACCATGATTCTCGCATCACTTCATCATCTTCCTCCACAGAACAGTCCAGTTTCTGCATCTCTGTATGCCTGCGTTTAGATGCCAGTATCGGCTGACTGTAGATCTTGTGTGGGCACGCCAGGAACTCTTCCTCTTCTCTCCTCTTCTGCAATCTTCTGTGCTGTGAGGACTTCTGACCCTCTGGCTTCTAGCTGAATTGACACTACAGTAGTGATTGTTTGGAGAGGAAATCAGACAGGATGTCTAATTAATAAGCAGGTTAATGTTTAAGTGTCCATTCAGTCTTTTTGGAAGTAAACAGAACAGAATGAAAACAATGTGCGCACCAAATGAGCGGAACCGACTCTGTGGCTCTGCAGCCGTAATTAAAACCTCGGCAGTTTGATACACTCCAAGTCTTTGTGTGTGTAAAAAGTGACACTCCACAGCCATTTCCAAAATAACCGTCCATTTGGCTTGGACTCCGCTAATAGCTGCGCTAGTTCACTAATAGCTGCGTTAGTTCACCAATAGCAGCGTTAGTTCACTAAAAGCAGCATTAGTTCTCTAATAGCTGCGTTAGTTCACTAATAGCAGCATTAGTTCACTAATAGCTGTGTTAGTTCACTAATAGCAGCGTTAGTTCTCTAATAGCTGCGTTAGTTCACTAATAGCTGTGTTAGTTCACTAATAGCAGCGTTAGTTTACTAATAGCAGCGTTAGTTCACTAATAGCAGCGTTAGTTTACTACTAGCAGCGTTAGTTCACTAATAGCAGCGTTAGTTCACTTATAGCAGCGTTAGTTCACTAATAGCTGTGTTAGTTCACTAATAGCAGCGTTAGTTCTCTAATAGCTGCGTTAGTTCACCAATAGCAGCGTTAGTTCACTAAAAGCAGCATTAGTTCTCTAATAGCTGCGTTAGGTCACTAATAGCAGCATTAGTTCACTAATAGCTGTGTTAGTTCACTAATAGCAGCGTTAGTTCTCTAATAGCTGCGTTAGTTCACTAATAGCTGCGTTAGTTCACTAATAGCAGCGTTAGTTCTCTAACAGCAGCGTTAGTTCACTAATAGCTGTGTTAGTTCACTAATAGCAGCGTTAGTTTACTAATAGCAGCGTTAGTTCACTAATAGCAGCGTTAGTTTACTACTAGCAGCGTTAGTTCACTAATAGCAGCGTTAGTTCACTTATAGCAGCGTTAGTTCACTAATAGCTGCGTTAGTTCACTACTAGCAGCGTTAGTTCACTAATAGCAGCGTTAGTTCACTAATAGCTGCGTTAGTTCTCTAATAGCTGTGTTAGTTCACTAATAGCAGCGTTAGTTTACTGATAGCAGCGTTAGTTCACTAATAGCAGCGTTAGTTCACTAATAGCTGCGTTAGTTGACTACTAACAGCGTTAGTTCACTAATAGCAGCGTTAGTTCACTAATAGCTGCGTTAGTTCACTAATAGGCGTCCGGGTGGCTGAGGGCTTTTCAGGCTCTTGTTTTTCAAAAGAGATTATCGTTAATGAAATGAGTCCTGAACTTTGACTGCCAGCATTAGGCTATAATAGTATTGCCTATGCTGAGAGAACACGAGGACGTAGATGATTCACACCTGTCTGTCTGGACCCCCCTCTTCTTTCTTTGTGTCTGATTCATTTGATCCAGCCTGCAAGCCTGAATCAACAGTTTTGAATCCACTGTTCTGTACCACTAAGCAATTTATAATCAACATCAGATTAAAAAATAACTATTAGGGTTGTTGCTGCCAGTAAAACAGTTAACTCTCTTTCTCTCTCTCTTTCTTTGTCTCTCTCTCCTTTTCTCTCTATATCTCATTCTCTCTTTGCATGTGTGTGACAAGTCATCTAAACTTCACCCTTGTTTTAGGGGTCTTTGATAATACACTTGTTCATTTAAATGCCTGCTGTGGCTCTGCAAAAGATAAATATGATGATGATGATGATGGTATTTGACGATCTTAGCGATCTGTGATGGTCTTAGCAATATCATTTGCATTTAAATTTAAATATATACATATTAGTGGTGGGACTTTAACGCGTTAATTTCGATTAATTAATTACAGGAAAATTAACGCACTAAAAAAATTAACGCATTTTAATGCATTTAACGCATGAGACACTTTTGCACCGTGGAATGTTTCTCAGTGCGCGAGTTCCAGACATACAGATTATATGGACGCACAATAAGATGAGCATGATGGAGATGACTGAAGAGGCTACGCTGATGGATAGGAAATTTAAATATAAGAAACTTCCAGATGGAAG
Source organism: Brachyhypopomus gauderio (assembly GCF_052324685.1). Classification (NCBI taxonomy): domain Eukaryota; kingdom Metazoa; phylum Chordata; class Actinopteri; order Gymnotiformes; family Hypopomidae; genus Brachyhypopomus; species Brachyhypopomus gauderio. The sequence goes on along the minus strand of NC_135211.1, from coordinate 43,365,404 downwards.
TACAAACAAAAATAGTGTTATTTACACTTTATGCAGGAAGGAGTTCGCTTATCACAGGAGCACTTCCACCCTTCGTTACCACCTCAACGCAAAACATGTTGGGGCTAACACGCAGGTCAGTAATGATAACTTAGCTGCTAAATGTATTACTAGTACGATAGGGTGAACAAACGTCCGTATTTCCCGGGACATGTCCGTATTTCACATCCTGTCCAGGGCGCCCCGGGTTTTTTTTAAGTGAGGAAATGTCCTGGTTTTTAAATTACCTTCATTGGACCCAGGGCCGGCGCCACGGGGGGGCGAATGGGGGCGTCGCCCCCTCAGGCGAGGTGTCCCGCCCCCTCAATGTAAAAAATAAGACCCATTTATTTTACAATCGCTCGGCCCCATGCCCCCTCGGCCGCTCGACAATCGTTACACGCACCCCCCCCCCCACCCCCCCCCCCCCCCCCCCCGGCTCAACAACTTACGTTCGCCCCCCCGAAATTTTCTGACGCCCCCTCACTGTATATGTTCTGGCGCCGGCCCTGATTGGACCATTAAGACTGGATTAAACTTTCGCGAGTAACCGTAGCGCGCGACTCCGCACGCGTTTAAACATGACGCGTCACATTATTTACAGTGTTGTTCGCTCTCTGTGGTCGAAGATAAAGACTTACAAGAAGCGCTGCACATTGCGTCAACTGATGCAAGTTACGAACTGCCGTCCAGAAAGACAATGTCGAAGAAAATCCATCAGCTGTATGATGAGGAAAGGGAAGTAAAACAGGTTATTGTGAAGAGCGCCACAAATGTGGCTCTGACTGGGGATCACTGGACCTCTGTTAGCAACAAGAATTATCTGGGTGTGACAGCTCATATTATAGATGATGAATCTATAGATGATGAAGATCCAGTCATTTGCTTTGAGCATGCAGAAGACCACTTTTAGGCACTATGGAGATGCCTGTGGCAGAGGCCTGGGAAATTAAAGAAAAATATACCATCTAAAATGGTATTAAAAAACATCTTCTGATTTACTTCAGTTCTTCCAATATCCTGAGCAAAACTCCCAAAATTAAACAACATTTTTGGTCAGAATTTCCAGTGTTCTGAACTGTTTTCTGCACTCATCTATTGGTCTGTGTAGTAGACTGGTGGAGAAATAAACTAAATGTTGAAGTTTATGATTATATTCATTGACTCATTCATCATTCAAACTTAAATTAATATTTCTCATGTTAAATACTGAAATGCGATTAAAATGCGATTAATTTCAATTAATTAATTACAAAGCTTCCGATTAATTCGATAAATTTTTTTGATCGCGTCCCACCCCTAATACATATATGTCTTTAACATTTGCTTAAATAATGGTACTTGCTGTGATATTATTTTACTGTGAAGGGTAATGGGTCATGTGACACTATGGAATTATGGGTCAGAAGAGACATGCTCCCCCAAAACAACCACAGACATGGTTACAATAAATCTAGCTGAGCAGAGGTCTGTGTTTGTGTACGTGTGAGTGTGTGTGTGTGTGTGAGAAAGAGAGAGAGAGAGGAAGGGATGGGTGATGTTCAAGTGTGCCCATGTGTATGATGTGTCTCATTGCTAAAAAAAAGTGTCTCTTGATCTCTGATGGGTTGGCCACCCCTGCACTATACCATACACACACATTATACAGTACATATTGTGTGTCTGTGTGTGTGTGTGTGTGTGTGTTGTTGCCAGGTCACTAATACTTCCACCCACAGTTTAGGGGTGATTGCTTTCAGCTGGGCTCATGTTAGCAGGGACCTCTGGGTCAGAGGTGTCCTCCCTCCCCATGGCTTTACCAGCGATGTCTTTCTACCATGCACTGTGGCCCTGCTGACCGGATCATGGTGTATCTGTGAAAGACATGAGAGACGGGGGGGTGGCGAGAAGGAGAGAGAGGAGAAGGAGGGAAAGAGGGAGAGAGAAAGAGGAAGAGTAAGAGAGTGTATGTCTGTTGGTATTGATAGAGAGAAGTACAAATGCACTAAATGGATTATACTGGTCCTATAAGAGAGAGAGAATGTGTGTGTGTGTGTGTGTGTGTGTGTGTGTGTGTGTGTGTGTGTGTGTGTGTGTGTGTGTTTGTGTGTGTGCGCGCGTGCGTGTGCGTATCTCTTATTGTGCAGACCAAGGTGTGAGTGGACTATGAAGAATTTCTGACTGGAAAGCACATTTAATTGCGTTCAAAAATCTGGTCAAATACTTGGGGATGAAGATTCTGTATAGCTGTATAGCTTTTGATTTCTAAGGTCCTCACAGTGCCACATACGGCAGCACACGCATGTGCTCACTGAGACACCTGTCTGCTCTAAGGAGCATGACATCACTAAATGACATCATATGACATCACTAAATGACATCATATGACATCACTGAATGCATCCGTTTAGTCACTTTCCAGATTCTGTTATCTGTCATATATATTATCAGCATATATATTTGGCAAAAAAATCTGATCACAGCATTTTTATTTACAGTTTTTCCCAGTAGGTTTGGTTCATTTCTCACATCATGCTTTACATTGGCATCACAACTAGTGCATTTCTCAAAACAGTGCAAACAGCAAAACTCAATGAAATACCTGCAAATGCAGATACTTCACTCAAAATTCTTTGTTTTTGCCCCAAAATCAAATATTTAGGTCAGTCGATTTGTCAATGCCATCAGAATATCTAGTCTGTGTGCCATTGCCTATGAACAAGGCAGTCAAAATACTTAGTCATGTTGTCAGTGCAACTATAAGTCACAGTCATTGTAGACTGTATATTCTGATGGAAACTAGCTAAGCTTTTGATTTCAAGAATGCTGCACATTCTGTGGTATATCAAATACATGGTACACACATACACACTTAGACGGAACACAGTTACACATGACTGTATGTGGGAGACTGATAGCAAGAAATTGGACTGGAATCAAATTTGTACAGCAATATTGTTTGACGGTATTGTTCACACTGCAATTTGTTGACAAAAACACTGACTGAAATTCAGAAAAGACAGACAACTGACTGGAAAAACTTTAAAACAACCTGAGCACATACAGCCTCCTCTTGCTGTGTGAAAATTGAACCTCTGCTACCACTATGAGCTAGTCTTGATATCCTATATGGTATAAGAATGCAAAAATGCAAAAAATAAAAAATGAATAACATGTCAGAATGTATGTCAATGTGCAGCATTACAGCAGAGAGCACATTTCTGAATTACATACATGTTTTCTCTATGAAATGTTTGAACGATTGAAGATCGTTGATCTTCAGTTGATCTTCCAATATTCGGCTGCACCCAGCATCCAGCTTCAGCCATTGTGAGACCATTACTTACATGTAAAACATGGTCCACAATTGTTGCCCTTACTGTACTTACTTCACTGTTTTGTCCCCTCAGCCTTACACCACACAGTCTTACCCATCTACACCACAGTCTTACTTCTCCTCTTGACTGTTCACCCTATACATGGCCTTGTCTTTCCATTATGAGACTTTGTGATACTGAGGTGTTTAGCGTCTATAAATGTTTGCCAATTACAGTAAAGGTTCATGAGACGCACCTCTGACCTGTGGTTGAGAACATTGGTTGATCTCAGCCTTCACCAATTCCCTTTCTTACTGTAACTGAATGTTCACTTGCAAACAAATTAATCAAATTAGGATAAATTACCAAAATGTAACAAAAAAATTAACTAAATAAATGTAAAATGATGCCGTAGAGATTATGACAACATGTTCAGCACTTTTGCATATAATGACCTAGGCGATGACCTAAAGACTAAATGTTTGGGAGGGTAAGACAATTCAACAGCCAATCCGTACAACACATTTTGATAAACATGTCATAAGCAACACATAATGTAAAAAACAACAGACAACTGCCCATGTCCATTTGCAATATGTACAAAAGCATTTGGAAAATGTTAAACACAAGGAGAAATTCAATTATGATGTGCACAAGTGACAAGGAGATGTGGAGATTGAATGAACAGTTTTGAGAATTTCAATTCTGATCTGAGAAATGAACCAAATCGACTGAGAAAAACTGTAATTCATAGACTAGATGTCAAAATTTCATGATCATTTTTGACCTAAATTTGACCTTGTGCCACACACAAAACACACACACAAATAAATTCATATAATACTAAAAAGTAATCAGCTTTTGCAATCAAATGCATGCAAACATAATGACATTTTCAATACACACACACACACACACACACACACACACACACACACTTCAAAGTCTACTAATTAACAAGTTATCACAGATTATCATCTTAATATTTGTAAATGAGCTCTGCTGAGTTGCCCTGATGAGGAGTGATCATCACATTTCCTTAAAGAGATTAAGATTAGCATCACAGTCTCTGCCCCCAGGAGATGCCAAATCAAACCCGACATTCCTCATTGGTTTCCTGCTCTGGCTCCGCCCCCTCATCATCACCTGGGCCAATGCCTTGTTTCTCTTTATCTGCTCTTCCTCCTCCTGATTCGTCAGTGCCTGAACTGACCATGCTTTCTGTGGGTTCATTATTATTATTATTACTTTCCTGTTTTGGTAAATCTGTAGTGTTTTGAGAATATCTGTCCTCCATCTATCTATCCTATCCTTCAACTCTCCTCCACCTATGCTTTAGATGTAGCAAGCAGCTCTAAGTAACAAGCAGATGTTTCCACAGAGGGGACTCCTGCCCTAATGCCCCTCAGTGTTCTTCTTCTCTAGTACTTCTCAGCAGATACCAAAAAACCTCCTTCAGTTCCCCTATACTTCATATGATTGGTCACAACCTGTCCAATGAAAAAGGCAACAATGGGTTTTGTCCCTCCCCCATATTTTCTTTCATCTGTGACTTCAGTGTTTCTGCATGCTGCAGTGCTTCAGGTTCAGTGGTCATGCTAGTCATCAGCTCCACAGCTCCATCTGGTGTCCTGGAGGGCAAAGTGTAGTTCTTGTTTCCAGAGTGCCGGCCCTTGGTCCAGATGCACCTCTGTTCAGCTGACTGATGTATTTTTGCTATATTATGACTATTAGATAGATAGATAGATAGATAGATAGATAGATAGATAGATAGATAGATAGATAGATAGAGAGAGAGAGAGAGAGAGAGAGAGAGAGAGAGAGAGAGAGAGAGAGAGAGAGACCAGGAAGACTTCCTCTGACCTCTGTGTGTTGCACTACTGAAACACACACACACACACACACACACACACACACACACACACACACACACACACACACACACACACACACACAGTCCTTCTCTTTTCCATGTCTAAACACACCACTCAGCTGGAGAAACACTCTTCTGCAAATATAATTAATTTGTATATTTTGCTGCTCTGCCCACGGGAGGTGAACAGGGAGTCAGGGAGGTGACAGGGAGTCAGGGAGGTGACAGGGAGTCAGGGAGGTGAACAGGGAGTCAGGGAGGTGACAGGGAGTCAGGGAGGTGAACAGGGAGTCAGGGAGGTGACAGGGAGTCAGGGAGGTGACAGGGAGGCAGGGAGGTGACAGGGAGTCAGGGAGGTGACAGGGAGTCAGGGAGGTGAACAGGGAGGTGAACAGGGAGTCAGGGAGGTGACAGGGAGTCAGGGAGGTGACAGGGAGTCAGGGAGGTGAACAGGGAGTCAGGGAGGTGAACAGGGAGGTGAACAGGGAGTCAGGGAGGTGACAGGGAGTCAGGGAGGTGAACAGGGAGTCAGGGAGGTGAACAGGGAGTCAGGGAGGTGAACAGCAGATCTGTGTCTGTAAGGTGAAATCTGACCTGAGCGGTTCTGTGTCTGTAAGGTGAACTCTGACCCAAGCGGTTCTGTGTCTGTAAGGTGAACTCTGACCTGAGCGGATCTGTGTCTGTATGGTGAACTCTGACCTGAGCGTTTCTGTGTCTGTAAGTTGAACTCTGACCTGAGCAGTTCTGTGTCTGTACGGTGAACTCTGACCTGAGCGTTTCTGTGTCTGTAAGGTGAACTCTGACCTCAACCCGGCCGACGCCCCAGAACAACACCGCCGTCTGTCTTACAGCTGCCTCTCGACCCGTTCCGCAATTGTCACGGCAATGACATGCATTTTGTGTGTGTATGTGTGTATGTGTGTGTGTGTGTGTGTGTGTGTGTGTGCACAGAGCAAAGGTTTGTCTGAATAGGGATGGAAAGTACTTAACACTAAATCAAGGGGAAGTGGAAATTTGATTAATAAATCTCCATTTCCATGCTCAACAGGTATTCCGCATAATGATTGTATGGTACAATTGTAAATTATCATTATTATTATTATCCCTGTAATGTTGACTTTTTTCCATTCACAGTTTCTTAAGATTCCTCATTATGAAGAGGAGACTTTAACTGGAGGGGAGACTTTAACTGTGGAGGGGAGACTTTAACTATGTAGGGGAGACTTTAACTGTGGAGGGGAGACTTCAACTGTGGAGAGGAGACTTTAACTGTGGAGAGGAGACTTGAACTGGAGGGGAGACATTAGCTGTGGAGGGGAGACTTTAAGGGGAGACTTTAACTGGAGGCTCAACCCAAAATCGGTTCACTCTTCCAATACAGGACACACACCTTTAAATCTGCTACCAGCATTCTGTCTTCTGTGGAAGAATTCAGGAGCTCTGACCTGTGACCTAACCTCTCTCACAAACGATATCCTTTCCTTTCTAATGTTCGCCACACCCTTGCTCAAATCGACTGCACCCTGCTAGATAAAAGACTTCTGTCACCAGTCTCGTCCCGTAATTGCAATCCTATTGTGATTTCTGATCATTCCACTACCGCCATGTCGATACATTTCAAAGGACACGATAACGGTCGATCGCCATGTCAACGTAATGTATGCGTGCTGCCTAATCAAGATGGCGTAGATTCTGTCTTTTGCTGAATGGACTATTATTTAGAGGTTAATGTAAATGCAGAGGTGTGGTCTTCAGAGCTGTGGCAGGCTTTGAAAGCTCAGACCACAGATCATTTTTAGTATCTGTTAAGAAAAGTCACTTTGAAATGGCAGATTAAATGAATAATATCGGAGGTTTGCTCAATTTGATAACATTTATGCTACATTGCCAGCTCCTAACATTTAGTAGGGATAAGGCAGATAAGCTTTCGGCCAATCAGATTCCTCACGTCCTCCCTATACGCCATATTTCTAAAATTCGGACATCTTCAGGAGTTTCGAGTGACCAGCAGAATATGTTTCTCCGTAACCAGTAACAGGTAACCAGATACTGGCTCAGACTACCAGTAACAGGGTAAGTACTGTTGGTGTTCTCAGAACCTTGATCTGAGGTCATTTTTTTTATTTTATGTTTTCTTGGCTGTCAGTGGAAGCAAGCTGGGAAAGCTGTTCCCAGATCAGTATCTTGCGGCCTGACTACCCATAGTGCTCATAGTCAGTCATTGTGTGTTTAATGGATTAACCCTGCTATCTGCTGCAGGCTGCTGAATACTGTGGCTGATCCGTGAGAAAATATTTAGTCGTGAAAATTAAACAAGACCAGAGGCTCACCTGGTCTAATGTTTCTCAAACCACATTTTCACAGTTCATCTTATCTTGCACCTCCTATCTGTCTTTCTGAATATTTTTCAGTGAAAAACTTGATACCTGAATGACATGCCACTGAGACGCCCCTCCTTTAACCCCCTCCTGAGCCATCAAATACCGTTAAAAGTACTGGATGAATGGAGTGGTGAAGACACTAGCAGAGAAGAAGCTCCGGTATGGACCGCACTTAAACTTACGTTCCTGTAATGTATCAATGGCAGCAGGCTCATTTATGAACTCTGCCAGCAATGATCATTTCACTCGTTCTTTCCTTCTTTGTAGTAATGGTTACGATCACATGACCTCCGAGTAAGCCATCTCGCAAGCGGGAGACTGACTGTTCTCCAATTAAAAATAAACTTAAGGACACATTTATCTCACCTGAGCAGTTTCATGCAGCCATCTTGAAAAACGTTAAACAGACGCTTCTTGAGCAGTGAAGCAGGCCCAACTCTTTGATTTTCAGGGCGGTTGCAGAAGCCTTGACTAACAGTTTGACTCGATTATACTGGCAGGCAGGTTATATTACACTGAGCCAGATCCATGAATCCGTGGTATCCTGCTGTTCTGGCTGTAAATGATCGTAGCAAACAAATCCTGCTTCTTATGCCGACTGAGATAGAGGATTTCCTTCATTCAGCATCGACCGAGACGAAGCCCATGGAATCCTGTACCGAGACATCAGAATGGGCCTGAGTTGGGATTTATGCCATTAGCTGGTAACTCCAGGACTGCAGACCATTTAATGCACAAGCTGCTTTGGGTCTCCTCCGCTTCTCAGACTTGTTTTGAAGGTGTCTGATGCTCATACTTCAGTTCTGGCTCGCAGGTACAACAGTCTAAGCATTTGCTGTAGGTTTCTGTTGCAACAGATGCAACAGTTTAGCAACAATCATACTGCTCTTCTGTGCAGGCTACATGACAAAGAATGATATGTGTACATTTACTCCCTATCCTGGTATAACATGTGCTCTTAGGTAGAGATTTAATGATACTCTGCACTGGGGGCCATGGGATAATTTATGATTGGTTCTAGAAAGGTTCGTTTTGGGCCTGGCTTTAACCTCCATGGCCAAGGTTTTGTACAGCGCTCCCTTGGTATCAGTGTTAATAGGTAGGCAGAGAACACCACTTAGTTTACAGGGATGGTGATGAGGCAGAGTTCTCTCTGACCTCTGACCTCTGACCTGTTCTTTTAGCCTAGAACTCGCACAGATTGTAAGTGCTCATATTAAGCCTACCACAGTGTATGGGGCTGTACACCACGTCTCTCTTTGTGCAGATGATATCCAGCTATATCTAGTGGACATGGAATCCCCCACTGTGCAGCTATTTGACACATTCAGGTCATTTTTAGGATACGAGATCAACTGATCTAAATTGACCTTAATGCCCTTGAACAACAAGACCAGATCAATTCTCAATTACCCTCCTTGTTTCTTGTTAATGATTTGTGTGTTCCTCTATGAGGACAGACAGTTTTCATACCTTGCGAACGCTTCAAGATGATTCAGATAAGTGGGGCTCATTAAAAACGTTGATGGCCGGGGAGATTTGCACAGTAAAATTGAGCGTGCTTTCCCTACTCTCTTTCTTTTACATGCTCCCTCTCTCCGCTCCTGCTCTCTCTATAGCGGAGCTGACTGTTGATCTCCCAGACTACATGGAACAGGGCGCCAGCTGGAATGACCCTTTCCAGCTGCAAATTTTCTAACTACCTGAATTTCCAACTACAGTATTTCCTGGTTTTCCAGGTACAGTTTTTCCAACTATAGTATTTCCTGGTTTTCCAGCTACAATATTTCCTGTTTGTTATGTTGACTGCTTTGAGAATGGCAGAGAAGATCTCATATTATGTTTTCAGTTCTACAACACTATGGCACAATTACAGTTTTTTATCAAACTTTTACATATTCTCTCTGGAGCAACAACACCTCCAGTCTGGTCAGGAAAGCTCATCAGCGACTTTATTTCCTCAGGCAGCTGAGACGAGCTGGACTCAGTGTGGTGGAGAACGTACTGTGCACCAATATCAATGTGTGGCATGGAAGCTGCTCGGCTGCAGACAGGAAAGCTCTACAGAGGGTGGTGAAGGCTGCACAGAGGACTGTTGGAGTCAGCCTCCCCACCACCACAGACATCTACACCTCCAGATGCAGGAGGAGGGCCGCCTGCATCATGAAGGACCCCACACACGCAGCACACCCACTGTTTGTCCCGCTCCCCTCAGGCAGAAGGCTGTGGAGCATTAAGTGCAGAACTTCCCATCTGAGGAACAGCTTCATCCCGGAAGCTGTCAGACTCACAAACTCCAAATGAGAACCAGCACTCAGTTGGTCTCTCTGATAATCTGCACTTTATACAAGACACTTTACCCACAGTCACTTAAAAATAAATAAATAAACTCGAACAATACTCAGATTTATTTATTTGTTACAGATTTATTACTCTATTTATTCGATTTTATTTTTATCTTATTTACTTCTTTTTATTTTATTCTATTTTTATTATATTGCTGCTATTGGGGTAAAAACTGGCACCCTGGGTTCTTAATTTTGTTCCACCTCATGTGATGTGAATGACAATAAAGTCTCCTTGAATCCTTGAAACTGGAAGTCCAAAGGTATCTACATTTTTATCTACTCAGCTTTATTTGTTTCTGTTTTTCCTCACTTCCTGTAGTGAAGTCTGTGATCTCTCATGAAGATGTATGGCATAGCCTGGTATTGACCTATTGCCCTGCACCCATGCTGGAATGGTTTGACCTTTGACCATTGAACTGTTTAATGCAGCTTAGTGACTAGCATCTTACTGGTCAATTGTCACTCCCCATTAAGCACAATAATTGGGACTGGGAATTAAAAATGGGATAAATGAGTCTAAGAACTGAATCTGTCTAAAAACAAATACAAACTGGATTTGTATTTGTATTTGTGCTTGTAGAAGTTATTCCATGGCATATTTACAATATAAAATGGGCTGGCTTTCTAAGACATATTGTGGATTAGGTGGTGAACTCTGTTGGTACATTTCTGTGGTAGACGCAAACATCTGGCACCATGTTAAATCTCTTATTTCTCACTGTGTTCTGTTGTTGACTACTGTATGTATTGTGTAGAACGTATGGCCTTATATACAAAACAAAATAAAATAATTAAATAAAATATTTAAAATTCTGACATGCTGAAATATTAAACTCCATCTTTTAAGGCTCAATTTTTTTGTATTTTAATCAAATGCTGAATTGAGGGGGATGGTGATAGCTATGTTCAGACCATTACAGAATCCCATTCAGACAGTACCTCATTCAGCACGACCCTTTAACTCACTCTGACGTGGAATTACACCCCAGATGTTGTGTCTCCTTCGACATTTTATACTTCATTACTTAACTAATTAACTGTCCTCTCAAGGTCTACCATGGTAATGCCAGGAAGAGAGAGAGAGAGAGAGAGAGAGAGAGAGAGAGAGAGAGAAATGAGTCAAATGGCATGAGGGAGACAAAAAATAATAATAATCTTGTTTGCATAAATGAATATTCATCAGGATTTGGAAAAAAAACATACAAACCAGTCAAGGCCAGAACCGTGAATACTGATAGGCTATTTGACCAATAAGGGGCCAATCGTAATTAAATAATAATAATATAAAAATAGGAATTTGGCACCATTTGTAAAGTAGGATTCTCCTGCTATAAGATAATTGAGGAGTGTTAATTCAAGCCGAGAGCCTACAGTTACTGCAAATGCTCTTGAAGTTAAAACAAACACAGATGGCAGTCACTTTACTCAACGCGGACCCAATGTAACCACTACAATATTACAAAGATGTCCAAAGAAGATTTGATTGAGAATCAAATGCAAAAACAAACAATCAAATATGCTTGTGTTTCTTGTGTCTTGAGGAGAGGGCAGTTAAAATAAAAACAGGAGACTTGTTTAGTATAATCATGAACACTGTGTCATTCATGCCAAGTGTGAGGATGATGTAGATGAAGAGAGTCAGTCTCAGAGAGGGAGAGAAAGAGAGAGAGAGGAGAGAGGGAGAGAGAGAGAGAAAGAAGTGGAAACATAGTAAGGGAGAGAAAGGATGTTTGTGTAGATGTGATTAGATAAATAGAAGTAGAAACAGACAGTAAGAAAACAGAAAATGAAATGTTTTCAGTGGTTAGGCTTAAGTACACAGCAGAAAGCCCTATCCCTAGATAAACCTCCCTTAAGTACACAGCAGAATGTCCTAACCTTAGATAAACCTCCCTTTAGTACACAGCAGAAAGCCCTATTCCTAGATAACCTCCCTTAAACCAGACTTGAGCTTAGTGGCAGGATCTTGGCTTGATCCTTACAGAGGTACAATTCTTGTGCTGCATATGAATACTCAGAGAGACGAGATTATTTAAAACCCAGCATAAATGCAATAATATAGCTTTCACTATGCCAGCATTGAATCACACCCTTTATCGATAAGGAAGACTATTTGACCGCTCAAAAAAGACTTTAGTAATGAGATGTACAATACAATCTTCTAATGATGTTTTACAGTACACTGAACCCCAGCCCAGGAACAATATTTGGAGACTTAAAGAAAGGTTTTTAGAAGGTTTTTATCATTCTGATCAGGAACCTCTCCTAAAGATAACCCAGTTTGAACAGGCTCATGCTGTAAGTAAGTGGGATATTGACTCTCCTCTGACTGACTGTGTGAGGGGCATTGTGTCAAAGTGTGTGTGTGTGTGTGTGTGTGTGTGTGTGTGTGTGTGTGTGTGTGTGTGTGTGTGTGTGCATATGTATGGTCTAGTGTGTGTGTGTGTGCATTCTTACGTAGCCAGGGTTTTATCCACCCCTTTCTGGTGCATGAGCTCCCCTGATTGGCCAGTGTCACTGTGATTGACAGGGGGCAGCGAGTGTGCCACTCCTCCATCCCGGAGGGCACACCCAGAGATAACTGAGGCATCATCAGTGATTGAACTCCCTATTGTCCGAATTGGCAACATCTGGTATTTGAATATGTCAACCAACAGCTTCACAAGTGCCAGTGTAGCATGTCCTGTTTGTCCAAACAGTTAAAACCAGCTAATGTTAGTGCTAATGTTTTAACATAAGCTACAATTAGATGCTTCTCTCCATATATCCCAGCATCATTGGGAGCTGGGCTCAGATTACAGTGTAATCCACCGTGCAGCCCCCCTGGAGCTAAGGGCCGTACTCAAGGGTCCAACAGTGACTGCATGACAGAGCTGGGATTCAAACCCACAACCTTCCGCTTTATAGCATCTCTAGCAGTTAGGTGAGACGTGGAGGACACACCAGGGAGGCCTTGACATCCATGTTCTCATTGGTCTTCTTTGGCTGTTTTCAGGACAAGCCGCGACACACACAAGTGCACCTTGGGTCAACATCTGTTTCTGCTCTGTCCTTCAACCGTTTGTCTTCTTGTGTAAATTGGCAACAGGAGCATGATGGGAAATAATGTCAAAAGATCTAGCTGCAAATAGTGACCTTGCAAATATGGTCTTTAGATATGGGAGGTTTTCAGACTCTAGTGAAGTCTCCATAAAGAAGCGTGCGTCAGAGAGGTTGAAAAACACCATATAAATGCCCCATTAGATGTTAGTCCCTTTTTTACCCATGGGCGCAGTGTTCCTAACAAAAACCTTGAAAATAGGTACAGACGGATACAGAGAGAGCAGAAATGATCTCCCCTAAACCTTCCAACCTCAGGAAACTTGCATGTCACACTGCAGGCTTGCTGTGTCAGCATGTCGTCTCCTTCGGCCGTATCCTAAAATAAACTTTCAGCCTGCTACCCTCATTCTCGGACCTTGTTCACCAAGAGTTCTTGATAGTGTGCAAGAGGCCACATGAGGCAAACAGCTTAACAGAAGAAAGACACCATTATGCATTGGCAAAAGGGATGAAAAAGTAACAATAATAATTAGACTTAAATAAGACACTGTACCCCATCATTGCCGCTAGCAACCTCGGAGCATTTAGCTGCTGTTTGTCGTACGGAAATGACCGGCGCTGACGAGCTGAAGCAGTCATCCTCACGACTTCATTCCGCAATCTCTACTGACAGATGAAGATGACCATAATTAATTCCAACAAAGTGTTGACAGCTGAGTTGTGTGGCGTGACCTGAAGGTCCTCGTTATCAGCAGGCAAAAAACTGTGGGATATTATTCTTGGTCTCCCCCTTGGCTCTTAGCATTCTTATTGTGAAATCGTGAAGAGGGAGTCAAGGAACTCGCATTTTAGAAGTACTTCAGTTGACATATAGATGCAGGCCTGTCATGACATATATATTCACTGATTCATCTTTTTTCTTTACAGAATGAATCCTTTGGGGCTAGGGTTAGGGTTAGGGTCAGATTCCATGTTTTTATTTTTCTGTCAGTGGGGGAGAGTGTCCTTTAGAGTTGCAACAAGTACCGTGCATTAAAGATACAATATGCTTTATCTGCAAAGTAATGGGCTGTGTAGCATTCAAGCAAGTGCAAAGTGGTCACATTTAAAATTTGGGTTGTGAGGTCATTAGTATACTAATACGTAGTATATGTAGTATACAGTACATGTGACAGAGGGGGCTGTCTGAGGACCAGACAGACAGCCCGAGTTAACCGGTATAATTATAATTGGTCACACCTGTGGGTTGGTATGCTAGCTTTCTTATATGCTGTCTTTTCAACCAGAAGGCTATAAGACACACAGGACACATACAGTGCACACAGTTGCCCATCCGTAGAGTCAATTAGACAAAGACTCAAATATGTGAAACTGCACTAAAAGGTGATACGGTGAGATCTCTGTGGAACAGCAAAGACATTTATTTTAAAATATTCTCTGTGAAATAAAGGAGAAAGTGAGTCTAGGGAATACAAGGGAAATGGGCTCATTTGAAAAGCCAGGCCACATTGTCAAAGCCACTGAACTGAATAGAGGATCAGTTTGAGCTGTCTGATCTCGGTACTGAAGTTCTGAACCTCAGTGTCTGTAGCTGAGCCCGAAAAACAGCAAACACACATGATCAGACCGGGCAATAAAACCAGAGATGTGATATAGTACCACAAATGGGGATTCTAGGGCAGACACAGGCAAACTGAGCTTCATGAAGAACATTCTAGAAAAGTCTAGAGAGCCACAGGCAGACACATCACGCCAGCCCATCAAACTGCAATCGGGTTGTTGTTAGTCCATTGGATTGCCCTGTGTTTGGATGCCGTGGGAGGGAGTGAAGCTTTCTAAAGAGCCAGTCACGTCTGCGTGAGGTGGGAGATGTGGAGATTGTAGACCTTTGGCACTGGTTTTGCTATGAGATACCTGAGGTTGTGGAGTTCAGTCTCGGATGCGTTATGCGTGTCTGTACTGCAGAGACCAAAAGTGCAGTGCAGAGAATGAGAAAGAAAGTGAATGAGAGAGAAAGTGAGAGAAAGAGAGAGGAAGAAGGATAAGAGAGAGGGAGAAGGAAAAAGAGGGGGTTATTTTGAAGGTTAATTGTATGTTATTGTGTGATATTTTGCCATTAAGATACTGGCTTTTCTTTTGTGTTACACAGGTAATGTTCCAAAACAGTGGAACAAATAGGTTTATACTTTATTAATAAGTTTATTGTTAAGTTTATTTTTGTCTTTTAAAAACTAAGTAAATGTATGTGCCTAATAAATTGGGCTACATTTAACTGTGCATAATTGCATGAGCACAGATGGTGGTGTGGTCACTACTTTAGTTAAGCACGCTTTGTTAGTCTGCGTAACAGACTTCGTGTTTTCTGTGAGTCCGCCTGCACAGTGTTGAGTTGGTTGTAGGTTGTTTGGAACAAGTGAATCTGCAATCTTGGGTTGCCATGGCTGTAATGAAAGGGTGGGTTACGTGTGAAGCATGGAGTTAAAAAAAAAACAAATAGAAAGGACAGAATGGAGGTTAGGGGAACCCAGGGCAACGCCCCTCCCCCGAACCCTGGGCGACGCCCCTCCCCTGCCCGTGTTCCCGGAGCCTTGTCAGTGTTTCACTCACAATATGGGGTGGCAGTCAGAGTGCTGTGTGGCAGCCCCGTGGGTGGTGCGCTGTTGAGTGCCCACCCTTGCAGAGCGGGAGAGCGAGGGAGCATGGGTGGGTGGGGTCGTTAGGGGGCGGAGCTCTCTACGGAAAACACGGGGACTATTTCAAGCACGTGCCGGGCATCTTAGCTACCCGACGCTCCTGGAAAATAGCCTTTGTGGGATAAAAATAGCCGCCTTCAATGCACAGAGATCAGAGGCAATCACAGAAAAACTAGCAGGGCAAGCTCCCCTAGACTAGCAGTGAAACCCAGACCTCTAAGGCCTTGAGGCATTTATACACAGACACAGAATCTTGATTAGTCCAGCAGGTACAGGCAAAGACTCAAATCAATTTACTTAGCACAGAGTCAAAATAATAATAATAATCATAACCGGATTAATTTTTGTTTACATGTACATTTTAAGGTACCCAAGGTGTACAAAAACATTTAAAGAGCCAAGACAATAAGGATGTGTCACAAGTGAAGGCAGGACCCCGGACAAGACTGCAGTTTAAAAAGATAACGTTTATTAACACGTAGACAAATGCTAGTGAACATTGCTCTAAACTTATAAACACCGACACTAATGAGACAGAAGTGTGATGTATATTGATAACAAGACAAGAAACGAGGTGAAAGCTGCAATGCACACAGGGACAAACACACACAGACAGTCAGGGGAGGAGTCGGGGGAGGAGTCGGGGGAGGAGCGAGACAGGATGACAACTAAAGACAGAAAAAACACACAATAAAATGAGATCAATTATTATAATAATCATATAATAATCATAATCGTAATAATAATAACACTGTCAATTAATAAACAACTGTGAATAAAAACATACTGACTATGCGAGTGACTAAGAGCCTAGAAAAAACAGGAGTAAAGAATAACAGGGTTCTAGATGGACATAGAGTAACATGTTTCTAGATGGAGGTTAGGGGAACATGTTTCTGGAAGGACAGGGAGTAACATGGTTCTAGATGGACTGGGAGTAACATGGTTCTGGAAGGACAGGGAGTAACATGGTTCTAGATGGAGGTTAGGGAAACATGTTTCTGGAAGGACAGGGAGTAACATGGTTCTAGATGGACTGGGAGTAACATGGTTCTGGAAGGACAGGGAGTAACATGGTTCTAGATGGACAGAGAAACATGGTTCTAGAAGGAGGTTAGGGGAACATGTTTCTGGAAGGACAGGGAGTAACATGGTTCTAGATGGACTGGGAGTAACATGGTTCTGGAAGGACAGGGAGTAACATGTTTCTAGATGACGGAGTAACATGGTTCTAGATGGAGGTTAGAGGAACATGGTTCTGGAAGGACAGGGAGTAACATGGTTCTAGATGGACAGAGTAACATGGTTCTAGATGGAGGTTAGGGGAACATTGTTCTGGAAGGACAGGGAGTAACATGGTCCTAGATGGACAGGGAGTAAGAGGGTTCTGGATGGACAGGGAGTAACATGGTTCTGGAAGGACAGGGAGTAACATGGTTCTAGATGGACTGGGAGTAACATGGTTCTGGAAGGACAGGGAGTAACATGGTTCTAGATGGACAGAGTAACATGGTTCTAGATGGAGGTTAGGGGAACATTGTTCTGGAAGGACAGGGAGTAACATGGTCCTAGATGGACAGGGAGTAAGAGGGTTCTGGATGGACAGGGAGTAACATGGTTCTGGAAGGACAGAGTATGTGTAGGAGAGCCAAACCCTGCCTCAAGAGCAATATGTCATATTATATGAGGAATGGAACAGGTTGCCAATACAGGAGTATGAGCGTGTTATTTAAGTGTAAGTAAATTAAGTTTAGCCACTTAATTACAGTAAGGCAACCAGATTGTGTGAGAAGTGCCAGTGTATTTGAGGGGTCAGTGTTCATGCACATGTGTGTATCATCCACACAGCAGGAATTTAAGGTACAGCCTTGAGCTCACAGATAGAGACAAATTCTATCAGTCAATAAGAAATGACACGAATGACATAAGTGCAGTGTCACTGATTCCAACCAGATGTTCGAAGCTATGGATCAAAAAGTCATGACACAGAGAAAATATATTGAAAAAAAAATATTGAACCACCTAGAGTCAGCTACGCCCCTGAGCTTATGGGTCTGTGCATGTCTTGCTTTTATTACAGAGTGCGCTCCGTCCCCTGACGTCCCTGTGTTCCCACACGTGAAGGTCGTTCGGGCGTATAAGGACCGTCAGAGACGTCATTCGGGAGGCTTCACCTTGTTTCGCCCCTCGTGGGTTCCACTGTGTGTTTGGCTTTGGATTGTGCTAGTTTTGATTGCCGTTCGAGTTTCTAACCTTGTTACTGTGTTTTGCTCAACAATATTTGAGATTGTTGTTTATGTGTACTACGTGTACAGTACGTCACACCAGGTGAAGGATTGGTTGCTGTTTGCTTTTGTGGTGTTGGGGTTTGTGATTGGTTCTTGGCTAGACAGGGTAGTTCACACCTCTTTCCTGTTTTATTGTCACCATATTCCATTCTACAATATTTTTAGCCACTTTACATTTGGCTTTGTGCTATCTTTGTTGACTTTGGGAACTTTGCCACATTCTACAGCCTTTTTTTCTGGTCCACCCATCGTGTTACGTCCGTATCTAGACAGGGTCGTAACAGCAACCAATAGGTCACTTTTAGCCCTTAATCAATGTGGTTAACTCTAACCTCAGGCCACAGCTCAGATAGATTAGTGCAAGATAGATGTTCTTTCGACTGGGTTGAAATAGCATGTTCAAGCAATTTGTGGAGAAAGGCAATATTGGAAACAGGTCTGTAGTTCTCAGGTTCTGACGTCCTCAGGGTCAAGCCGGGCCTTGAAGGACAGGACTGATTGCAGCTAATTTCAAGGTTACATGAACAGAAAATCACATGAATTACATCGTGTAACTAGCCGTAGCCTCTGTCTAAAAGTAGATCATACGGTTATGGTTAGTAGCGCCTTTCTACTGTGGGGTGCAGTAAAATACTTGCATGTTGGGAAAGTACGATCACCATTTACGCGTGTTAACTGAAGTTCATAATTAATTGCAAATGCAATACTGTGAGGTTTCTGGTGATTGCATTACATTAGGCGTAATGGCCCTCACATGGTGTTCGTAATCGCCTTTGTCTTTGTCCCCGAGAGACAGAATAAAAAAGTGACTAAATCCAGACCATTCTGGGAGAACTGGCCGTAAATGCTAACATACAGGTGCATGTGCTTGGTTGCTGAGTGTGTGTGAACGTGTGTGCGTTTGTGTGAGTGTAGTGTATGTGCAGATTTGTGTGTGTGTATGTGTGTGTGTGTGTGTGTGTGTGTGTGTATTTGTGCGTTGTGCTATATTTAACTTCCCTATGCTGGTTTGCGTGGCACGTGAGCCCTCCCAAGTGTCAAAAAGCATATACAGCATCAGTGACAGAGTGCAGATTGTATGTCTGTATGTGTGTGTGTGTGTGTGTGTGTGTGTGTGTGTGTGTGTGTGTGTATGTGTGTGTGTGTGTGTGTGTGTATGTGTGTGTGTGCGTGTGTGAGTGTGTGAGTGTGTGTTAAATATATCCCTGGACCTAACCTCAGAGGTAGCGTTAACTTCGCCACTCATTGCCGGGCTGTCTGGGGGTGTTTCTCCTTCTCCAGAGAGGATATGTAAACAGTGTCTAGACGTGACACTTTGACTACTGCAGCGTGTGTGTGTGTGAGTGTGTGTGAGTGTGTGTGTGTATGTGTGTGTTTGTGTGGCTGTCAATCACGGGGTGCTGCGGTTTTCCGCAGAAGTGCATGAGGCACGCACATTTAAGAAAAGGTTTGACGGTGTCATGCTACTTCCTTTCTGACATTAAACATTGTGACTTTTTCTCATCCTCTCTCACACTATCATGTTTATTCTCTCTCTCTCTCTCTCTCTCTCTCTCTCTCTCTCTCTCTGACATGTACTCATGATTCTTCTTTACCACCAAATTTTTTTTTCAGCATTTCATATTTGGGAAGCCCTTCCTGAGCAGACAGGTCCCGCTGTGATCCTAAATATCTTCCCCCTGCAGAATTCACCTCCAACCCAGACCCAGTACAGCAGGACACCAGGACACCAGGACACCAATCAGGTTGCAGTACAGTATACACCTGTTACCTGTGAATCTCAGACAGTGCTCACATGGATCAGCACATTACGGAGCTGTTTCCTAGTTTTGTGTTTGACCATTTGTTCTTTTTCATTGCTTCTGATGCAAAAGATCAAGGGGAGAGAGAGAAAATGCTGTCATAAATGAATCAACAATAGCTTAAACACTAAGAAAGTGAGTGGGGTTCTCACAATGATGGAGACTGATGCAAAATCGTTTCGTTCACTGAATTGGATTTTCCATTTGACGTCGGGAAGCGAATCTTTATCAAGAGGATTTTCAGACACGTTAGCGCTTGTCTTCACACGGTGTGTTTTTAGAATTATTACGAGACCGGAAAAGTCATCTTTTGTTCGTGTCAAGCGAGGAGACAGTTTTGATATCTGCATTAAAACAGCAAATGATAAGACTGAAGTTCATACAGGTTGTGCTTGCTGAGTCAGAGTTCAACAGAGGTCATGCCTAAGCCGCATGCAATATCTATTTATTAAGTAACTATATATGTAAACAAATATACTTTACTTAATTCTAAGTACTCAAAGGGGCAAAATTGCATGCAGGAATGTAAAGTAAATATGCGCTGTTAGCGTGCGATTTCACTGACTACAGGAACCAGGTGTTCAAATAAGGTTCTCCTAGTCCCTCAGGCTGGGAAGCCCTTTCTCTGTGATCATCCTGATGACATTAACACACAAAGTGCAGTGCTGAACCGCCTTTATCTGTCCTTCCATTTTATCATGATGGACTATCGACCTTAAACAATGACTATCCTCCCTAAATATTGTGGATTATTACGTGACCTTGTTTTGAGCACAAATTTGAGGCCTATCGGTGAAGCGACATCCACACAGAGTCCAAACAGAAAGGCATCTGTTGATGCTGCAGTAGGTTACAGTAGATTATCCCCCTTGAAGTATAAGTTATCTTACTATTTTTAATTTAATTTACAGTCTTTATTTTGGCCAGGTGCAGGAAAGCTGTCTCTTTCTGTCTCTCTGTCTCTCTCTCTCTCTCTTTCTCTCTCTCTCTCCATAATAAATGCCAGTTTCTCATGCTTGGTCCAATGGTTGCGCATGACTAACTTTACATATATCATCTACACAGACACTAAATTGGATATTTGCATTAAGTGTTCTAAGGTCATCGCCATGGTGAGCCGAATTCCACATGGCTCAGGTTTCATCCGCCTGCATTTGTTTCCGTGGCGCCGGTTGTGAGGGGTGACAGGGGTGCAGCTGGCCAAGCGTGTGCGTTCCTGCTGGGGAGTCCATCACTCCTCCACCTCTCTGTCCCTCTATTTCTCCTCCTCCACCTCTCTGTCCCTCTATCTTTCCTCCTCCTCCACCACTCTGTCCCTCTATCTCTCCTCCTCCACCTCTCTGTCCCTCTATCTCTCCTCCTCCACCTCTCTGTCCCTCTGTCTCTCCACCTCCTTCACCTCTCTGTCCTTCTGTCTCTACATCTCCTTCACCTCTCTGTCCCTCTGTCTCTCCACCTCCTCCACCTCTCTGTCCCTCTGTCTTTACACCTCCTCCACCTCTCTGTCCCTCTATGTCATTCACCTCTCTGTCCCTCTGTCTCTACACCTCCTCCACCTCTCTGTCCCTCTGTCTCTACACCTCCTCCACCTCTCTATCCCTCTCTCTTCACCTCCTCCACCTCTCTGTTCTCACAATTTCTCCACCTCCTCCACAACTCTGTCCTCACCATCTCTCCCCTCCTCTACCTCTCTGTCCTCTGCCTCTCCACCCCCCCCCCCCCTTCTGTCCATCCATCTCTCTCCATCTCTCTTACTCCCATTTGAAGACAAACCTCTCATATTAAAAGGGCTGGTAGTTTGTGAGCTCCGTCCATTGTGGTAGACAAGGCAAAAACACGAAGATGGAATATTATTATTATTCCTCTTTTCCTCTTTTTTATTCATAATTTTCATTCATCCATTCCTTCTGAATGTGTCCTGAATGTATTTCCCAGATGAGAGGGTCAACACATTGTGCCTTATGTTCTTTTTCCGGTTTGCTTTTTCCTCAAATACAATTATTTAACTTCCTTGCCACTCTGTGACACACATGTCCAAAGAAAACCCCTCACCTGAGATGTGTGAAATGTGTCAGAGCCTTGAAATGGGAATAATTACTGTCTGACCACATAATCACATTCATTTGAATGGAGAGGCAAAATGTAGATGTGAATCACTTTGGGTCTGGAGCCTGTTAGTATGCCGTGGAAGAAATTCCATGAATTCTGCATCATTATGTACTGTGTATATGGGACGGAACTCTCAACACAACCATCCTAGCAACAGTAACCGAGAACTCCAATTTGAAATCCATGTTATTATTTGAAAAGATTGTCAGTTGGTCTGTAAATTTTAAGTTTGCTTATGATTTAAATATTTGATTAATTTATAATTGTTTTCCAGTAATATTTAATAATGTGTGGACCCTAAGATAACATAAGACTGTATTTTTACAACTTTGATGGAAATAAATTCTTAAGTACTATAGAATCTCTTTCATTTACAGTTTCACCACATTTTAATAGTACACCCTGAAGCTACAGAAGGACATGCCTGTATCGTATTCTTGAAGGGATTTAGATCTTGGCTAAACGGTGTAGCCTTCCCATAGGAAGGGAAGCACACCGTGTGGACATGTTTGTGTGTGTGATCCCTATTCAAGGACATCATTTATTATGCATGGCTAAATGTGTCAACACAGGAACAATTCACAAAACAGGCACACAAAAGTGTAATTGTTGGCATTATTATACTGTTATTATTGACAGAAATGCAATTGACAATTACCTTCTTGACACTTCCAAAATACACATGTACAGATGCAGTCTGGTCATTGAGTTCTGTATTCACACACACACACACACACACACACACACACACACACACACACACACACACACACACACACACACACACACACACACACACACACCATGTCTGTTTGCTTGGTTGCCATAATTGTTGAGTCATTTCCCCAAACAATGGATTGATTTCTTGTATTTGACCTTTGACCTCTGTGCCTTGTTGACCTTTGTTTATCTCCAATATGGGCATATTTAGGTGCAGTCCAACACACAAGTATTGTGCACCCAGCCAATTTTATTCTGAAAAACAGATTTTGCATGCCAGGCTTTAGTCTGTTTTAATGAGGAATGGGTGTCATCACTCAGAAAGAGGAACGTTGTGGAACTACTTCCTGTGTCTCACGAATGTGTGTCATTTTTTAGGGGCCGAGGGAAAACTGTCTCTTGGATATTTTATTTACATTTTATTATTCCAGTATGTGGAAATAAAGCCTATTGCCTGGTCTACGTCCTATTTGCATGTCGCACCCAGACTTCATATCAGTCTGTGTCAGTCTGTATCAGTCTGTATCAATCTGTATGAGTCTGTATCAGTCTCAGCAGGGATCACTCATCTTAGTGGTCACACAAGCGGTTTGTCAACATTTTAAAGTTCCAACTGTCAGACCGACAGGCTGTTGTAATTCAGTGATTCAGTGTGATTTTTATTTGACATTTAATTTATGAATGAACTAGTTTGTGTATTTGTTTGTGTTTGTTAGTGTGTTTTTTAGGTTACTCAGTCAGATGGTTGTATGGACACCTTTCATTTTTTGTGTGCTTGCCTTACAGGTAAAACCCCAGATGACCTGCAGTGTTACCAAAGGACCAAGTGAGAGAGTTTATTCATTCAGTGTCTGAGCCATTGAAAGGGGAAGAAAATGTCCCTTGTTCATAGAATTGCAAAGCAATCTGTGAAGTTATGAAAGAGGAGGAGACTGGCATCAGGAGGTCCGTTTGACCACGGAGGGAGTCATTAGGATGGAAATGGGGGATGCCTCCCTCCCCCCTACCCCTGTGTCTCCGAAATAATGACCTCTTTATCACAAATGTCACCGTCTGCACCCTGGATCTGGTGTTGACGTCACAAGGCCCCTAGCTTTCGCCTTCAGAGCCACAGCAGTCAGTGGTCAGTGTAGCAAGACGTATAGTCCCCCTCTGAGCACCAACATGGCGTCCACACAGGAGAGGGAGTGGATGTACAAAAAATGAAGAAGTGGTTGAAAGGGTTTTATATATATATATATATATATATATATATATATATATATATATATATATATATATATATATATATATATATATATATATATTGACCTGCCCTTTATGTCTGTGTTTGTGTTTTGTCATGTGCATTCCTAAATTCAACCATCCTCAGAAACCATTGTTGTTATATGCTAAAAATGTTACTTTAGGGGACACAATTTCACTATATATATATTCATTTAATTTACATTATGAAGGTACATAGAATATAAGTGTAGTGGCCCATCCCTCAAGATGAACCTGACATCTTCATTTTGAGTGAATATAAGACAGTTATATTTCAAAGATGATCCAATCCTGTCTATCACAGTTCAAAGTTTTTAAATCTTTCAATAAACTATAAGTTTCAGTTCACAAAACCAAGACAACAAAACATGATTCTCCATCCAGTAAAGGTACCAATGGGTGCAAGAATATGTATAATTTATACATTTATACATTATCGTTTTAGTTAGACATTTTCAGTTAAGATCCTGTTTTTGATGTCAGTGTGTTGAATTTCAAAACTGTATAATTTTTTAGTAGCAACTAGCTCGTCTTACCGGCTCACAGAACAGCAGGACATCGTGCCTTGCTTTCGCTTTCACAAGACGGAATAGAACAACCTGCAAAGCTCCTTACTTAGTTCTAAAATGTTCCCACTACCAACTGTAAAATATTTAAAAATAATAATTTTTAGAATTTCAAATTAAAAGTGATTGCCTTCTAAGAACCAATTTGTTGTTTGTTTGTTTGTTTGTTTTTATGTGAATGCATTGTTGATGGAAGAATTGTGGTGATTCATCAGTTTAATTGCCTGACAAATATGGCTGTCTCTTGACCTTTCTATATTTGTGATCATGTCTGAGCGGTAACCCAAACCTGCATTTGAGTCTGTGTGTTTGTTAATTCATTCATCCAGTCTGAAGATACTGTCAGATTTTCACACTTAAATGTCATGGAAATCCTGGATTGGCTGGGCTGACCTATTTTTAGACGTATATATCTTAGTGTATTTGCATATGTAATATCAGATATGACACCTTGAGGTCAACCCAGTGTTATGTCTTCTGTGCACATGCATGTATGTGCGTATGACACTTTTGTCAGACTCAGATAGCAGGGAATGTATGAAATCCCACAGAATCAAGCAATCACACGTAAGTGTGTACATG
This sequence comes from Brachyhypopomus gauderio, assembly GCF_052324685.1. Lineage (NCBI taxonomy): Eukaryota > Metazoa > Chordata > Actinopteri > Gymnotiformes > Hypopomidae > Brachyhypopomus > Brachyhypopomus gauderio. The sequence goes on along the minus strand of NC_135211.1, from coordinate 43,340,420 downwards.
CGTGAGTACATGTGTGTGTGTGTGTGTGTGTGTGTGTGTGGGTGTACATGTGTATGTGTGTGTGTGTGTGTGTGTGTGTGTGTGTGTGTGTGTGTGTGTGTGTGTGTGTGTGTGTGTGTGTGTGTGTGTGTGTGTACATGTGTATGTGTGTGTGTGTGTGTGAGTGATTTTGACCTCTTCACATACTTAACCATACCTTTTACGTTCACTGCCACCATTTTGAATTGTCTGTCTGACAATTTAATTAATTTATTTAGTTATTTATTTTCAGCGTCAAGTCAAAACTCTTGCTTGTTTCCGTGGTGTTACCATAATTGCCACTGACATATTTAGTTCATGCATCAATTGCTGGCATAGCTGTTTCCACAGAAGCTGTTACTGATCCTGACGTTGCTTTGAGCTGTTCATGTACTGGACAAAACTGTCTTGTTCTCATTGCTTCAGTCTTAGCCAGATTGACTCTCGTGTAAAAATCTGTGGGGTATATTTGACATTTTGAAGCATCTCAGTTGACTGTGGGCAGTGTTGGTCTTGGGGACTTGTGTTTTTGAACCATTCTTGCACTTTGGGAAGAACTAGAGCATTAAAACCATCCAGAATAGGGGGTACAACTGACCTGAGGGGTTGCAGGTTTCCAAAGGCAGAATTTGTCTGGGCATCATTTACGTTGAGTCTTGCCTATCTTGCTGTTGGTTGAATGTCAGATCTCCCACTGTGCATTAAGAGACGCAACAAATACAGAAACCACGTAGGACTGCCTACTGCTCTGGGCATGTGTGCATTCATAGCCCCCTAGTGTTCACTAGTGTGTGTGTGTGCGCGTGTGTGTGTGTGTGTGTGTGTGTGTGTGTGTGTGTGTGTGTGTGTGTGTGTGTGTGTGTGTTAGTGTGTGTGTGTGTGTGTGTGTGTGTGTGTGTGTGTGTGTGTGTGTGTGTGTGTGTGTGTGTGTGTGTGTGTTCTCACCATACAGATCGGTTAAATGCGGAGGAGAATTCTGATTGGGATGAAAATCACAATTGTAAAATAGATAGTTTAACAAAAATCTAACAAAAAACATTCTGGCCAAATTATAAATGTTGGGAATGAGGAATTATTTTTGTGACATAATGGAATAACACCCACAACTCCTCCAACAAGAAGTTAAGTCAGAATGTTTTGTATTTTCTTGCCTAGTGTGACAACTAACACAACGTGTTCCTTGACACTGAGCAAAGAGCTGACAGAGCACTCTCTGATGTATACATTTAACCATGGCCAACGAGACAAGAGGGACTCTAACCAACGAGACAAGAGGGACATTCTAACCAACGAGACAAGGGGGACACTCTAACCAACGAGGAAGAGGGACACTCTAACCAATGAGGAAGAGGGACACTCTAACCAACGAGGAAGAGGGACACTAACCAACGAGGAAGAGGGACACTAACCAACAAGGAAGAGGGATACTCCAACCAACGAGGAAGAGGGACACTGCTGTAGATGGTGTTTTCAGGTATGAAACAACTCACTATGATCATCTAATCTGAAATGGTAGCCATCATGAAAGACAACAATATTGTGTAGTCTGATCGCTTGATTGGTATTTTATTGTTTGGGCTTGACCACACATGAGTTATTGTGGATTTCAGTAGGAAATTGTCAGAGTAAATTTGTTTCAGATCATCCTTGTCTTCCTCCTTCCTCTTGGAATACTATTCTGTCCGTTATCCCTGTGCTTCAATGGTTGTCTGACACGCCATGGCCCTAGAGTGTGGTCGGTGTCAGTGTGGAGTTTGGGATCTGCCAGTCAAAAGGAATTCCTGGAACACTCCTGGAAAACTCCGCAGTAGAAACACAAAGGATGCAGAGACAAGTGAACTGCACATCCCTTCCCTTCAAAACCCGCCTGTCTCCCCTCCAACAAGCCTTCGTCAGTCATACATAAACAGTACACATAATCTCCCATGTCCCCTTGAACGTATTCACAGACTTCCTCGTCTCAGTTTTGGCTAGATGTCCACCTCTGCACAGCGCTTGTTGGTGTGTGGCACACAATATGACTCAAGGACGTTACAAGAAAGTCACAAGACTGGCAGGAAGCTCCAGATCACACCCACCCCCTGCATGCATTACGAGACAGTCTCCCGGTCCCCGTCCTGGGGGTGCGCCTGCAGCCCTCATCCCGGCTGCTTTTATCATCTCGCCTCTTTCGGACCCTATTTTTAGAAACGCCTTGCACATAAATATTTCAGGGCCCAGAAGAGTGACTATAGAGTTTGGGGCCTATTCGCAGAAAATAATGGTTTAAAACACAGAGCAGAGAAGATATGATAGACTAATGCTCCTTGACTCTGGTCTGGGGGGACCTGATCGTATGGTTTAGTCTTTTCCCTGTTCTGACCCGTTCTGACGGTGGTTGGTTTGATTGAGGTGGGTGGAGCTTGTATATTCTGTGTGGGTGTGGTCCTGGTAGCCTCTTCTCCTCCCACATTCCACATGTGGGTGTGTTATGCTGATAGATGTCTCTAAATTGTCCTCCTCTGTATATGTGTCACCTGTAATAGACCTGGTCATGGTCAGCTTGTGCCCTGTGCTTCCAACATACACTCTGTAAGTAACACTGAAGATAAATTAATGTTCTAATGAAAGGCGCTATAGAACTGGAGCGGTTTATTATTTTTATACCTACTTCCTATCTTCTTATTTAGTGAAGGACAGACCACCGCACCTTCCTCACAGTGAAGCCACTGACGCACGTCAGAGCTCAGAGCTAAAGACTGTTGGAGAATGGCCATCACCTCAACCATATTGTCGGTTGCTGCTCACATGTTTGTGAGTGTGTGAGAGTGTGCATTATTATTGCATTTTTTATGTGTTGGCCATGCAGTGGACTGGCGATCTGCCCATGGTGTACCCTGCCTTCGCCTGGAGTTGCTGGGATTGGCTCCAGCCCCCCTGTGACCCCGACTAGCGGGATTAAGCGGTTCGGATAATGGATGGATGGATATTATGCATGGAAGAAATGTTAAATTCATTTATTTCTTTTTTAAAAGAGATTTTTTGTGATCAAATTTTTAGAATATCTTTGTTCCTTTGTAGTACAAAATAATGTTGACTTGACAGCCATTAATTCAATGTTTTGCCACTTATCTAAGCAACTTTCTCAGATCAACCGTTTGACAATTTCCCTGGCAATAAATCTCTATGGGTGGTTCACACCTATTATGTTGCAAAACTTGTTATGGTCACATCTGTTTTCGTGCTGTGTGAACTGGTGTGAAACCAGCAGGAACCCACACAGCCCACTTGCCTTCATGGTGGTTCTCTGTCAGTGTGTCTCTCTCTTTTCCCTTTCATGAAGTCTAATCTCCTGAATGAGATCAAACCTCCTGGAGGAAACCCAGTCAGGGGGCTTCTCACCAGAAGTGTTCCATTACCCATCAGCCCCTCAGTGCTACTGGCACGTGTGAGAGTGTGTGCTTTGTTTCTGTCCAGAATTAAATATTTACACTTGTAAGAATTGCATCATTTATTAATTTCTATTTTCTTAAAAAAAAAATCCCTTTGAGCAGTTAGATTTCTGGGTCAGTGTTGGGGAGTAACGAATTGCATGTAACGACGTTACGTAATTTAATTACAAAAAAAGTGTAACTGTAATTCGTTACAGTTACAATGAGAAAATATGTAATTCAGTTACAGTTACTTCTGGAAAAATTAAGAATTACAATTTTAGTTACATTTTTAAAATATAAACAAAAACCTTTGCGAAATATTTAATGATATTTTTATTGCTTTGCTCACTATATCGCCGTTTCCCGCTTCTGTGCTGGAGCAGCAAACGTGGTTCAGTTTCAGCTCAAGCAGCAATAATGACAGACGCCTTCACTGAACATTTAAGCAGCATTTGTTTTGTTTTCGTGTTGTCAATAAATGTGAACCATGTGCCACCATCGGCAACTATTTGTGATTATGCCAAGCCTTTGTGTAAATTTCGGAGTTTGGAGGTTTATTTCCGATCAGAAGGGTTGCCACCTAGGTTTGACAAAAAACAAGGAGACACTGTCATACGCGAACGTAAATTGTTGACGGGGGGCGAACGTAAAATGGACACAGCGAGAAAAAACAGAGGGATTTAAAGTGTGCAGAAACAGTCAAACTGGGACAGTCCCGGGATAACCGGGACAGGTGGCAACCCTAGAAGGCAACCAGTATTGAGGTTGTAAGCGAGCTAACAGCAAGGTATGCTGACCGACACACACACACACACACACACACACACACACACACACACACACACACACACATTCATAGTTCGCTACCTGCTGGGCTAGCTACTACCATTCACTTGAATGTGTTTGTCCTTTAGCATGCTAGCTTGATTTACAGGCTAACCAAATTAGCTGTTTAAAGTCCTAAACAGGTATTCGCTGGAATCATACATGACTATTAGAGACAATGACAGACGGTATCAAATGAATATTTATGACTGTTTGGTGTTGGAAAAACGTTTGTCGATGTCTATGACACGACCTAGCCTACCCAATTGGTATCATTGGACCTATCTTAGACCTACCGTTTGACAAGCAATACATTTAAATGAAATTTGTATGAAGTAATGAAATGCAGTTTGGTATCTAATCAAGTGCAACACGTGCAGATTGTATATAATGCAGTATTTAGAGATACAATGCAGTTATTTACAGCTAGTGTAAGTAAAGATGGTTAATAGATATGTGCAGAGTAGATAAATTACCTAGGGAAATGCATGTGTGTGTAATGTAGTTATGGCAACACAATGCACAGGGCAAAGAAAAATATATGGTATAAATAAATGTGATAAATACAGATGGAATCATACAGATAATATACAGATTATCCTATACCACTGTAGATAGGGCTATACTGATGTGGATTGAAGAGGAACACTGTTCAGATTTTGTGTGGATGGTAAGGTATGGATAGAGAAGGAAAGAATGGTCTTTGGGAAGAGTTCAATAAGGTGACCGCTGTGGGAAAGAAGTGGTTTCTGAACCTGCTTGTGTTAGTCTGCAAACTGTGAAAATGGTAGAGCCTGGGGGAGGAGCAGAAAAGAGTATGGCCCGATGACAGGAGTCTGAGAATCTTACATGCCTGGTGCAGGCATCTCTTCTTGTGGACCTCCTGTGATTGCCTGTCAGCAATTCCCTCTCAGCTTAGTACTCTTTTAAGTTTCACACTGTCAGTTCTCAAAAATTAAATGTTGATCATGGGTCAATACTCATTTAAACCTTAAAGTAATCCAAAAGTAATTAGTTACATTACTTTTCAAAAGTAATCAGAAAAGTTACACTACAATTACATTTTAAACAAGGTAACTTGTAACTAACGAATTACTTTTTTAAAGTAACTTACCCAACACTGTTCTGGGTGATACATTTTTTTGAATTTCTTTCTTCCTCTTTAAAAGCACATTAATTACTGACACTCTCGGAGATTATATATTTGCTCCATTATATTGTAACAATTCCTTCCCATTATTGCTGTCCCTTGATACTGGTTCTCAAATAATTTTACGTCTTGAACCTCTTGAACCATTAATTCAATCAAAATTGCATTCACCTTTTCTGGATTCTACTGAGACTGTTGTCTACATATGAAATATTACAGCTGCCGGTTCAAAAGTGAAGTTGCTCATGGCACATTGTTCCTCTTAACCAGCTGGGTCCCCAGATTGGTCAGGTCCCCAGACTGGTCAGGTCCCCAGATTAGGCAGGTCCCCAGATTGGGCAGGTCCCCAGATTGGTCAGGTCCCAGATTGGGTAGTCGTGGCCTGGCGGTTAGGGAACTGGTCTTGTGACCCGAGGGTCGTGGGTTCGATTTCCTGAGGCCATGACTGAGGTGCCCCTGAGCAAGGCCCTTAACCCTCAATTGCTCACTTGTATAAAAAATGAGATAAAAATGTAAGTTGCTCTGGATAAGGGCGTCTGCCAAATGCCATAAAATGTAAAATGTAATGTAAAATGTCCCCAGATCGGTTAGGTCCCCAGATTGGTCAGTTTCTGAGATTGAGCGGGTCTCCAGATTGGTCAGGTCCCCAGATTGGTTGGTTTCTGAGATTGAGCGAGTCCCCAGACTGTTCAGGTCTCCACATTGATCAGCTCCCCAGATCGGTCTGGTTCCCAGATTGGTCCCAGATTTCTGAGGTTGCTAAAGGCCACTAAAGTATCCCTTGAAGGAGACCCCCATCAGACAGACAAATATCTTGCTCTGGCCTCCGTATTTCTGCAAAAAGGAGTGTGTCTAGCACTCACTCCCATTATGTGAACTACTCCTATTACGTGAACTACTCCTATTACGTGAACTGAAACCTTAATAACCATTTCACTGATGTCAGATTTCTTTCAGGGCTGCGTTCACATCCAGGGCTCTGAGCTCAGGGCTTTGTGTCCTTTCATACCTGATTTGCTCATTAGAGTGAAATGGCTCTGAGATGGATGCAGCTGCTTTTGTGTTGCTAATGAAACCAGGACTCGAAGGTCTGCTGTCTGCTAATGACTAAAAGTGTTCGTAATGGCCACATAGGACCTTGGGGTGGAATAGGTGGACTATGTCTATCAACACGCCACAGCGTCATGGTGTGGATTTGATAGAAAGGTTAACAGGTTGCAGTGATTAGAAACTATTTGCATATATATATGGTTCAGAATAATACTGAAATAACATCTTCAGGTGCTTCTATGTTCAGGCAGGACAGAAGACATTCCACAAGCAGGTGGTCTTACCTAAGTAAACAACATCAAGCCCCAGGTCTCTCCACCTCTCTACCACAGGCTTGTGTTACGAGTACAACAGCAAATTTATCGTGTCCACGAGGGTTTCAGGCTAAGCATTTGAATTCAGAGCAGGCTTCACTGTATCTAAGCCAAGGAGTTTTGTCAGGTGCTAGGAGAGACAAGCCTCAAACAACGCTGGGGGCATCTTAAAATGAAGTTTGCACAAAGTGCTTGTTTGGTACTGTGAGGTACACTGGAACAACACATATATCTTTTTTTTCTGATTAAAATCAAATTGTGTTTCCTAAACAGATGTGTAAGAAAATGAGATATTGAGCTTATTGAATTCTGCGTGTTTAGGTTTCTGCTTTACAGAACTTAAATACAACATAAAAAACTAAAAGATAAAATAAATCTATAGATTATATAACGCAATTTCATTTTACTGGTTTTCTTGCATAGTAAGAAAAATATTCAGAATTAATAATATAAGATAAGGCAGCTTACAAGTTCTAACGCGATCAAGGGCCAAAGAGGTAGAACAACAGAATCAAAACTGGACACTAAATGTGGATGACCAAAGGAAAAATACGTTAAACCTCGGAAAGGGCGAACAAAAACAGAGACTAACGATCTAAGCCTATGATGATAATACCAGAAACGCATACTTTTGGCATTAATATTACAGTTTTTTCTGGCCTGTGTGGACAAACAAATCCGATCTTTTTCTAAACAGATTTGATTCGTTTTCGTGTGTGGTCCCAGATTGGATTTCTATGATTCGTGAACATGCAACGGTCAAGTGGGAATTCGCATGTTTTGCTTTCAATGTATGAGACAACATAAATACATGTAATTGAACAAAACCCAGACAGTTATTTTTCGCCTTCTCGGCCTCATGTACAGAAGATGAGCTGTCTGTCGCCCTCCGGATCTAAATGTGTCAGTGCGTGTGTGTCTGACATTTGAGACGCAGACGCCTTCACATTAGACAGATACAGGTCACTTATTATGAATGTGAATGTCAAGATACAATCTGAGGGAAAACTTGGAAACGAAAGGTGTGACTCACAGAAAGTGAACACAGAAAGGGTGTAAAAATACGTATGACGGCGTAGAAAACGAGGCACACACGAAGGGGAGAGGTACATAAATCACCACAACGCTCGACGAGGTACCAGTGACATTTCGTTTTTTTTCCATCTAATATTCATATTCACGAATGATCAGCGGTAGAAGTAGTAGTAAAGTTGACCAGAATGGCAATATTTTAGTGTTGTATCACCTCTCATCCAAGCCCCTTTCTTAGTTCAACCGATAAAAAAATCCCTGGCAATAAATCTCTACAGGAGATTCACACCTATTACCAAAACGTGACACGGTCACGTGTGTGTTTTTGTGCACCGTGAACTGGTGTGAAACCAGCAGGTATCTGCTCGGTCCACTTGTATTCGTGGTGGTTCTGTCTGTCTCTTTCTCTCACATGAAGTCTGATCTCTTGAATGAGTCGTCGTGGGAGGGGCGTCTCATCAGAGGTGTTCCATTACCTGTGTTGCCATAGCAACCGATTGATTGACGTCTGCATGACGGCAACAGAAGCACTCGCGGATTCCCAAGGGACCGTGATCGAAACTTTGACCCACATCAAACACGTTGGCCCAAGTTTCCCTGCCAAACAAGGTCAATTCCAAACTAATTTAAGTGCCTCCTAATTATGCAAGTTTCTGTTGCTGGGGTTCACAGGAACCTGA
>NC_135211.1:43309438-43326938 GCF_052324685.1 Brachyhypopomus gauderio | reverse complement strand
CTTGCTGAACGCCTGACACCTGAACTCACTGAAGTTCAAGCCCCGCCTCCAAATCTGGCCAATAAGCAAGCAGAAATCAATCTTACAGACATGAAAAGTAATCTACAGTAGTGATTCCACTTTTTTTTCCTGGCTTGCACAGATTAGAAAATCCAGCAAGCTTGAATAAAATCCCGTGTTGTTGGGCAACACGGTGGCTTGGTGGTTAGCACGTTTGCCTCTCAGCACTGAGGTCTTGGGTTCAAGTCCCTATCTGAGTGGAGTTTCCATGTTCTCCCCATGTCTGCGTGGGTTTTCTCTGGGGTCTCCGGTTTCCTCCCACAGTCCAAAAACATGGAGGTTAGGTAAATTGGCAATCCCTCATAAATTCTCATCCTGAGTATGTGTCTGTGTCTCTTCATGTTCAATAAAAAGCAGTTGTCTGAGTGTCTGTGTATGAATGTGTGTGTGCTTGTATGCCCAGTGGTGGAGTTATTGGACGTAGCTGAGAGGGCTGAACAGTTATTGATAGGGATGCCGCTGTAGTATATACAAATGTGGTACTATAATGTTGGATTGGTTGAGGTGGTGATTTCAGGTTCATGGAGAAGTGGGCAGGTGGGTTGGCTTGTCGTGTGTAATGTGGCACATCCAGATGGATCTGCTGGGACAACGTAAGTGCCAGTGTTGCTGGGTACGGCCTTAGTCACCAGAGAGGGTCGGTTTCTGCTTAAAGAGGTGTGAGCTTCTCTGGGGCGGCATTCCTCACCTCACCCCCAGGAGGCGTTGTGGGCTTAATTCAGCAGAACACTGATGAAAGGAGGTGCCAAGCTGTAGAACCTGTGAAGAGCTCATGATGTTGTAGGTTCTAGTGTGTGAAGCTCCTGGCACAGGATATTTGTCATCTTGTGTTTAATTGCGATAAAAACAACGTATGTATGTTTTTCAAAACTACAAATGCATCTAAAAAGTTGTTCCACACATTACTTCAGTGCACGTGTTTATGTGTGTGTGTGTTCATGTTTGTGTCTTCTCATCTGTACGTGTGTGTCTGATTGCGTGTGTGTATGGAGGGGGTGAGGTCTGCTATTTTACCATCTCGGTCTCTCTTCTGCTTCTTCTTCGGTGGTGCTAATCGAAGCAGACAGCCCAGGAGCACGCTGGGAATGTCCTTTGTAGATACCGGGTGTGTTGTGTTTTCTGCCTGCTGAGAACATACCCACGACAAGACAAAATAGATAACATAAAGCTCTGTGTGGGTTTTCTTGTGTTAATAAATCGCCCTTATCTCACCATAAAAGGGCAGAGAGATCAGCCCACCTGAGACCTGCAGGTATCTAGTTATCCACCTATAGCTACGTGCTCTTCCAAGCTAACATACACTAGGACTGGCTGTGTTGAAGTGAGTGAGAAAAATCTGGTTTTCAACTCGCAATTTCTAAAAAAATACATGTTGTGGTTTCTAAATGCAGCAATATTATTTTATGGATGGGAAGGTTATTGTATTAATAATAGTAGCAGTCTGTATTAATTTTATTAATAATAAATATAATTGATAATGTTGGCATGTCCTATCCTACCACAAAAAAATGCACGATGATAAATAATAAATGATAATAAATTGCTGTTGATGATTGCGATTATAATAAATTCCTGTTGTTTTAATTAATATTATGTATGTTCAACATATATGTATACAGTACAATTGATTTCCAGTGTAGTATATGATTTCAAAATCGTTTTTTTGTCACTTTCCTTGCATGGGTCATATCAGCACAAGAATCACTTTTCTAAAAGACTTGAATAGCAAAAATGAACAAAGCATAACAACCATGTGGTTTAAGTTATATGCACTTATACAGAAAGACTTAAATTCAGAATTGGAAGGCTCTGACAATACAGTACATTTCAAGAATCCATTACTTTGTTGAGCTTGGTGTTATGGTATACCCCTCCAGATTCAAAATAACCACTACACTGTACACAGTAACATTAAGAAAGTTCTTGTTTCTTCTGATGAACAGTTGTGAGCCCCTACTGACTGTGGTCCAGCAAGCTTCAGTTTTGGGTTTTATTTCTAAACAATGCTGATGTTGAAGCATCTAAAAAAGTGAACATGGGTTATACTAGTTTAATAATAATATTTAGTCTGATGTCTAAATTGGTGACCTGAAACTGGAACAGAGTTTAATAAGAGCACATTTTGTACATTTTAATAGAACACAATTATTTTGGTTTTCCCACAATTTCTGTCATAGTATTAATAACAACATTTGCTCCAGGGATTTCTGTATGGAATTTCAAAGCAGTCATGGAGTCTGGAACATTTTAAGAAAAACACGAAAAGCATCTCAAAGCTTTAAATAGTTTTTCATTTGATTGCAAAATCTTTTGAGGTTCACAAAGGCTGTTTAAAGTAACGGAGAAATTACGCGTCATAGACCATAAAAATGTTTTAAACAAAACAGATCCACATTTCCGCTAGTTGTGTCATTAAAGTGTGTGATATTCTAGTTTAGTACAGAAATGGCTCTAATGTTGTTCTTTAGCAATACACCCATTTTTGTCCAGGACTCGACATTTATGATTTATGTGGACGAGGAGCTGGCAGTGTGCTGAGGACAGTAAATGTTTGCTGTCGGCAGTGTTTGAAGCTTTTGGATGGTCTCTGTCCAACAGAACCATCTGTGTGCCATGCTGTGCTGTTTCTTATATTGAGCCTGTGATATAGAGCCTGTGATATGTATTTACCTAGGGACTATAGAGGAAGCCTGTTATCAGATATGCAAACACTTCAGTCGTGGAGCCTGATTTTGGTGCAGTTCGCACGGGGGCCCGAATGTGCTCAGACCTCCCGAGATTAGAGCGGTCCAGTCACTCGAGGTGTGGTTAAAGGTGTAGTTCACCCGGGAACAGTAAGTGGAGACAGGTGGTGGTGCCGGTGCTGTAGCATCAGCGTATGTGTTTACTATGATGACTGATGAGGTCATGGACTCTTTAGTCCAGAAAAAAAAGATTGAAAATTTTCATTCCACTGTGTTGATTGTGCTTTCATTCCATTATCTTTTTGGATAGTTTTGATATATTTTTGATGGCTTTTTTTCAGAAGCATTATGTATAAAGTTCTAACTTTTGCATTTCAGGCAAAACTATTACTATTAATTCCTTAATGTTACTAATCTGTAATTTATCTAATTAATTGGATCTATAATTGTAATTGATCTATAAGTGTAATTGAACAATTGTTATTTTACTTATCTAAGTCTCATATGTCAATATTAATTTAAATATAGGAGTTTCATATAACATTACTGTAGCAATGCCATTTATAAATCTCTATTTGTGTGCGTGTGTGTGTGTGTGTGCGTGTGTATGTGTGTGTGTGTGCGTGTGTGTGTGTGTGTGTGTGTGTGTGTGTGTGTGTGTGTGTGTGTGTGTGTTTAGCCCATTCTGCAAAAAAAACACTTTTGAAAGAAATACATATATATATATACTAAATATGCACTTCAATGCATGTTTATAAAGAGAATTTAAAATGCTTAGTAAGATCATTAAGACCTTGAGGCCAGCAGCTCACTGTGCTGCCGTGTCTTTATTTCTGCCGTGCAAACAAACTGTCATGAGAAAAGAAAAACTTGAGCTCAGGGGGAAATAGACTCTCATAAAACACCTCGTAAACTCGACCCGACCGCCCCTGGGGACTGGACCGGTTCTGTGGGAACATCATCAGTGTGTGTGTGTTTATGTACACTTCCTCTCCCTTAAAGCATGTGTAGAGCAGAGTGCTTGTAAAATCAAGAAGCACATGATTTGGCAGATTCGTGTGAAACGATGCAGAAATGATGCAGAAACTCCATATGTAAATGTGGGACAGCACAGTCCATTTGCATTTTTTATGCATCTTTCACATTGTTTTCACTCCCAGCAAGTGTTCAGATGTCTAGTCCACATCTCCAAAAACCACAAATGCACCATTGTTCTTTCACAGGTTGATTTTGCTCCAATGTGATCCAGGATTTTATTTTTTGTCATTTAACATCATTGTCCTAGGCACGTCAGTTCGTCTCATCAGAGCTGGATGGGATTAGGTGGTTTCTGGCAGTTGATACCATGGTTCATCTTCTGCCTGTTTCAGTCCCAGATACACATCTGCTTATTTCATTAGGCTTGGACTTCTCTCCCTGTACTCAACCCATTCTTCACTGTATTTATCTTGGTAATCATTTTTTAATTTGAAAATTCAAGGCAGCGCGCTGATGTAGTTGGATGTCAGATACTCAAGATGATATTTCATGTATGAGATGTATTTCCTGCCTACCAGCAGTCTGACCACAGGCCGCTCAGGTCAGGGTCATGTTGGGAGCTCAGAGCGGGGGCCGTAAGGCTGAGGACTCTTTGAGACGGGGCGAGATGCAGGGAGTTGGAGCTCATAGCGCATCTTCTGACCTTCAGAAGCTCAGAGACGTGGTGCAAAACACACGTCAGAAAAATACAGACACGCAGGCCTAGGTATGAATCATAACGTTTCAGACACGAATTACAACGAAAGTACTTAACGTGGGACAAATGAATTCCTTATAAAACTCCACCAATACCGTAATTCCTACTAATCCAGTTGCCATGACAAAGTATTCTGCTATTGTAATTACTGCACTCTTCAAGAGGTTGAGCCGCAGGGAAAAAAAATGATTTATTGAACGTTTGGAATTACTATAGATTCTTGTACTTAAGTGACCTGCACACGCTGGCCTGTGTGACACTGTCTGTAGCACCGTGTAATTATAGCCCCGTGTCGGCGGGCTTAGTTTTCACGTCTGCATTATTGTCCTTTATAGCTACTGTTGTCCTGCTTTTGATGATGTCACAATGGACATAATGAGGCGGAGTGTTTGGATGTTCATCACACCGATGATGTGCTGCAGGGGATTTATAGGGCGCTGTTATCTCCTCTCGTCGTGCTGCTGTATGTTATCGCACGACCCATCACTTCCTTGGAGATTGTCAGGTGTCATGGTGTTAGGCATGTGTACCTCTGTGTGTGTATGTGTGTGTCTATGTGCGTGCGTGTGTGTGTGCATGCATATATGGGTGAGAAAAAGACAGAGAGTGTGGCAGAGAAACCTGTAGTTCACAGTCTGCAGGATTCTAACCAGTTAAACACAGTGTTTAATTCTCTGGCAGGTTTCATGGACTCACTCAATTAATATTGAAACCCATGGATAATAATGACTAATTCTGCCTCATTCAGCAAAGTAATGGGAGATGACAGTAGGTGATTTAAGCTGTCAAAATCCCAAAAGCGTGATCCGAAGTCAAGCGGAGGGATTTAGCAGTAACGCGCTGAATCCCAGTTGGGGAGGGGGGATTAATGGCATGTCCTGTGTGTGATCCAGAGAGCTGCTGTAATATAATCATCTTACTGTCTGTTTAATGGAGACCGACACCAAAAGCCTAATTCCACTCTGTCCTATTGGCAAAATGAAGGAATTGTGAAGGACTTACGCCACAAATGACACCAAAAGCCTAATTCCACTCTGTCCTATTGGCAAAATGAAGGAATTGTGAAGGAATTACGCCACAAATGACACCAAAAGCCTAATTCCACTCTGTCCTATTGGCAAAATGAAGGAATTGTGAAGGACTTATGCCACAAATGACACCAAAAGCCTAATTCCACTCTGTCCTATTGGCAAAATGAAGGAATTGTGAAGGACTTATGCCACAAATGACACCAACAGCCTAATTCCACTCTGTCCTATTGGCAAAATGAAGGAATTGTGAAGGACTTACGCCACAAATGACACCAACAGCCTTGTCTCACAGATTAAAGTCAAACCCCGACATGTACAGCATATTCACGTATGTGTTCCTGGTTCATTCATCTGTGTATTCTTTACGGTGTAAATTGAGATCAGGGCAAAAGTTGATCTGAATGATTACAGTTTCGTCAGGTCTGAACTTCCGCACAGACTTTTGCAAAGTCAGTTCATTGCACAGCAAAACATGCATTAGAAAAGCAATAAAACATATCAGCCTTTAAGTTTATTTTCATAACAGAAATTATTTTGTCACCTCATGACATATGTTTATTCTATGACCTCATGACAGAAGTTTATTATGTCACCTCATGACATGTTTATTCTATGAGCTCATAACAGACATTTATTTTGTCACCTCATGGTATATGTTAATTCTATGACCTCATTAACAGAAGTTTATTGTCACCTCATGGTATATGTTAATTCTATGACTTGTGTGGAGAACTACAGTAAACACTGAACCAGAGACCTGGGGCTCTGGACTTCCTAACACCGAGCATGAAGTAGCCTGATTCATAGCAGCCTTTGGAGATAGCAGTCTGAAGACAGAACGCACTGACCCGACCTCTGTCCCAGAGCACGGGTAACAAGTCAAATCAGTTCAGATCACTGTATGAAATATCATGACCTCTAGAGACCACAAGCACTCCCATAATTTTAAATAGACTTTTCATGGAAATCACACCCAGTTTATCCGATAACACTGTTAAATGTACAACTGATCTGTAAACCTGCACATACCTGGGCGCATGTGCTAGTAAACACTTGGGCTTTATTATATAATCTCTATAATTACACATAATGAAAGATATGGGTCCATTGGTCTAATGGGATTCACTCCAGAGCCAATGAAATCACATACTTTCAACTATTCACTTTGTGCTTAGTTTGAATTTTAATTGCCACTGTGACACATGTTCACCCTGCTCCAATTTGTGGTTGTGTAATTAGGTCCCTCTTGATTAAACCCTGCAAGAAGCTTCCTGTGGAGATCATGTTGGTACTCCACCCATGCGGAGTGTTGTTGGGTGCATCTCATTTTTAGTGATGTCTCTCTCTGGTTGGCACTGGACAGTGAATGCTGAAGAAATGGAGACCGCTAGCACCATGGGTCCCAAGCGAAGCCAGGAGCAGCAATGCATTATGGGGGGCAATCTGCCAGCTGTGTGTAGTCTGCTGGGCTCCACCCACTCACCATGTGGATTTTTGCTGTCCAAAACAAGGGTGCTAAACTGGGACCGTGTCCGTTCAGCACCACGGAGAGCTCTTCGTCCATCTGGAGCCATCGCTGTGGCCTGGGAATTGGCAGTCAACAATTCTGTGAACCCTTTAGTAAGCATCATGTCCTGGTTATAAAACCTCATTAGGCTCTATTAGATTGTAAGTCTACCTGTGTGTAAGTGTCCAGCTATTACACTGGTCAGGTTAATGCAATCTCTAAGGCTTGTTACTGTTTGTAGGGGACAGCAGTAGAGGACAGCAGTAGGGGACAGCAGTAGAGGACAGCAGTAAGGGACAGTAGTAGAGGACAGCAGTAGGGGACATCAGTAGAGGACAGCAGTAGGGGACATCAGTAGAGGACAGCAGTAAGGGACAGTAGTAGAGGACAGCAGTAGAGGACAGCAGTAGGGGACATCAGTAGAGGACATCAGTAGAGGACAGAAGTAGGGGACAGCAGTAGAGGACAACAGTAAGGGACAGTAGTAGAGGACAGCAGTAGGGGACATCAGTAGAGGACATCAGTAGAGGACAGCAGTAGGGGACATCAGTAGAGGACAGCAGTAGGGGACAGCAGTAGGGGACATCAGTAGAGGACATCAGTAGAGGACAGCAGTAGGGGACATCAGTAGAGGACAGCAGTAAGGGACAGTAGTAGAGGACAGCAGTAGAGGACAGCAGTAGGGGACATCAGTAGAGGACATCAGTAGAGGACAGAAGTAGGGGACAGCAGTAGAGGACAACAGTAAGGGACAGTAGTAGAGGACAGCAGTAGGGGACATCAGTAGAGGACATCAGTAGAGGACAGCAGTAGGGGACATCAGTAGAGGACAGCAGTAGGGGACATCAGTAGAGGACATCAGTAGAGGACAGCAGTAGGGGAGAGCAGTAGGAGACATCAGTAGAGGATATCAGTAGAGGACAGCAGTAGGGGACAGCAGTAGGGGACAGCAGTAGGGGACATCAGTAGAGGACAGCAGTAGGGGACATCAGTAGGGGACATCAGTAGAGGACAGCAGTAGAGGACAGCAGTAGGGGACAGCAGTAGGGGACAGGGGACTGCAACATTTTCTGTCTTTTGGTCATGAAAGTTGTCTTACAGATTGAGACATTGGGGGGGGGTATTGTCTGAGACTCCCTAATCTCTCAGATTATATCCCCTAATCAGCCTCTAAGTCACTAATCAGTAGTTGTGTTCAGTATTTAGTTTGTGACTATAACAAATGGAGCACACACATTGACACAGAACACTGCAAAGGGTAGGGATCAAAGAGGATGAGCAAGGGTCAGCAGGGGTCAGCGGGGGTCAGCAGGGGTCAGCGAGGATGATAATCATGAGGGTGCTTGTGTCAGTGCTCCATTTGTTGTACAGCTGATGACAGCAGACCAATCAGACACTGAGCCGTATTTGAAGGCCTTGTGGGCAGGATGTGTGGACCAGAGTTCCTGTGGCCTTGGATTACGTGCCATGTGGGTCCAGGGGTGTCCTGTAAGCTCCAGATTAATCCTGTTAACATCAGGACCAAAATGAGTTCACCAACTGCTGCTGCTGAACATTTATTCATTTGTTAACCACAATGAATTTTGAGGTGAAATATTTATTTAATCCAGATGGTTTATCAACCCATTAATTTCTGGTCTGCAACAGTTTCTAGGGCCAATAGACATGGTGTTACCTTTACACAAATGTGGACAGATTAATGTCACAGTGAATGAAGGCTGTGTTGATTTATGTGGATTCCTCTTTCTGTTTGTTCTTATTCATTCAGACAAACCACTTTAACATATGTGTGTGGAGTGGGGATAGGGGATGGGGGGAGTGTGTGTGTGTGTGTGTGTGTGTGTGTGTGTGTGTGTGTGTGTGTGTGTGTGTGTGTGTGTGTGTGTGTGTGTGTGTGTGTGTGTGTGTGTGTGTGTGTGTGTGTGTGTGTGTGTGTGTTTGATGGAGCTGATGGGTGATAACGCCATTCAACGCTTCCATCCATAAAACAACAAATGACTCTTTGCAAAAATTACAATTCAACTCTAAAATCAAGTTTGATTGTGCCTAAGTAATAATAGTAAAATACTCTCATGCTTCTACAAGATATTGAGGAATGTCTTATCTATGTATTCTGTCTAAGTCATGAAAGAGACAGTCGTGTGTGTTGAGGTTGCGATGTTCAGGGTGTGAGGTGACCGGTCATAACCCCTCTCTCTGTCCCTCTTCATTAACGAGTTATTCTATTGGCTTAAATTGGGATGATTGACTGTGTCTCTTGACAACCTCTCAGTTCTTCTCTTGGAAGTGCACGTGTCACTTCTCACACACACCCACACCCACACACACACACACACACACACACACACACACACTGCTCAACCACACTGAGATAGCTCTTCCCGTCTTCAGCTCTGCTGCGAGCCCTTGCACAAGTCCTCATTAATCCCTCATTTGAATGTCATTTGAATATGGCCTCTCTTCATTTGCATGATGTGGAGGGGAACCATCACTGCTGACCTGCCCTCTGCCTCCCTCTCCTGCATCATTCACACTCTTCCTCCCTTAATCACTTTCATCTTTCTTTCATTTACATAGGAATAAAGGTTCAGGTAAACAACAAAGAAGATTAGATAAACAAAGATAGCCCAAAGCATTCTGGGAACAACAAATGAATTGGACTAGTGGTCCTTGCTTCTTTTAACCCTTTCATGCTAATGAACGGTATGTATTTTTCCCATTTGATCATTGGTATCATGGTTAACGAGGCATTGCTGCCTGTGTCTGCTTTGCTCCTGTGAGGTCTAGACCGCTCTCTTCCTGCTGTAGGTGGGCCAGTGGAAGTGGGCGGGGCACGCAGGGCCCAGGGGCGGAGCCCCATGTATGAGGGCAGGGCAAAGCTTTAAATGGCAATAGCACAGCAGCAGTGGCGTTGAAAGTGTTGCCGCAAGTTTTGAGCAAGTTGTAGGTCGCATTGGTTCTAATCCCACTGAGAGATGTAATCTATGTGTGTGTTTGTTTAGATCTTTCTTTCTTT
This sequence comes from Brachyhypopomus gauderio, assembly GCF_052324685.1. Lineage (NCBI taxonomy): Eukaryota > Metazoa > Chordata > Actinopteri > Gymnotiformes > Hypopomidae > Brachyhypopomus > Brachyhypopomus gauderio. The sequence goes on along the minus strand of NC_135211.1, from coordinate 43,316,905 downwards.
GTCTCTCTTTCTCTCTCTCTCTCTCTCACACACACACACACACACACATTTATGATTCTCTGTTATCTCTGTTAGCATCTTTTCATGCTCCAAAAGTCAGGACCAAAGAGGCAGGTTCCCCAATGAAACATCGTTAAAACTTTCTTTCCCCAATGCAGAATGTCTTAATTAGCTGGCAGTGAGCAGGGGTCTGAGTATTAATCCAAGAGAGACTTCACAGCCCACAAAGCCTGCACAGCTCAGAGAGACACTCTCATTAGTGGCTCATTCTAATTCAAACGGCGTATCCCACACAGTCCAAAGTGACCCAGCAGGGTCATGCTATCAGTTTATCTATGAAAGATGAAGTTATACAGCTGTTATGGAGATCTGTGAAAATGTGCGTGATGGACGGCAGAAAGAATGCAAACACCACACGTCACCGGAGTGTGACTATCCTGTTAATGGCCCAATGGTGCCGACGTGCGTTTGGAACAGACGGCTCCTGTTTACAGTGTGTGTTGGTGTGCTGTCCTGTTCCCTGTGCACAGTGCGAAGACTTACAAATACCAAATGACTCAGCATTCTCACTGTGCCAGCAGCGTCGAGGGGCGCGAGCGTGTGCTTGCGGAGATCTGTATTCTCCATTAGCAAGCACAGCGGCGAGCAAACCCAAAAGGAAACGTGAAACAGGAGAAGGTGATAACAGCTTGTAGCGCAATGGCGTGGGCCCAGTGGTGTCCTGCTGACGATGGAGCAGCCAAGCAAGGAGGAACCCCTGGAGAAGGAGGGGCCCCTGGAGGAGGAGGAGACCCTGGAGGAGGAGGGCCCCCTGGAGGAGGAGACTCTGTAGGAGGGGGCCTGGGATAGAACAAAACCTCAAACCAGGCACAGGTGCCTGAAAGTGCAGCAGCAGCCAGTGGCAGCTGAAGCAGGTGGTATCTGTGGTCATCTGATAGGGAAGGGACCGATATTACAGGGTGAGAGGTTGAGGTGCATTGTGGGAGGACAGTGTCTCTGCCCGCACTGATGGTCTGGGAGTCCCTGCAATGGCAATCGTCTCGGTGCACCACGTGGACGTGGGATGAGGAACATCTCTCCTCACTGCTCCTCACCCAGTCGTTAGCTCCATCCCACACACACACACACACACACACACACACACAGAGCCGGAGTGGCTAATCGGGAGATTTGGGAGGATTCCCGATGGGCCGGCTCATGTCAGTCTCTAGTTTGGGCCGATTGGGAGGGAAAAATAATTTTGGGCCGGATTTGGGCATGAAACTCCCGGGCTGAAAAAGTAGCCCACTCCGGCCCTGCACACACACACACACACACACACACACACACACACACACACACACACACACACACACACACACACACACACACACTTCCTCATTTGTCTTGCTTCTTTCATCATGCTGATTTTCTCTTGAGTGAGAGCCAGCTATATTTACACTACTCTAAACCTGATGTGTGCTGTGTCTGTAATAACACTGTATTAATTAATATTAAATCCATATGTCAGTTTTAATACTGGTATTTTCTACACCTAAAATATATCAGTATTAATACACTTGTGATTCCTGCACCTGAAATTGATCTATTTTAAATTTAAATTTAATACTTTGCAAACACCAATTAGATTGCTTGTCAACATGACATATGCCATAGATAGATCATCCCATGCGCTTACGATAGTACGCTAGCGGGTAGTATGCACACTCAACACGACACTGCCTCGTAAAGCAGAGCATGTTTCTCTCTTTTTCATTTTTCTGAATGAGCAACATGTTAGCACATGCGTGTCGTTCTCTAAGTACAAGAACAATCAGAAGTGCTGAGCGCGTGAACAAACTTGTAGATGAGCAGATGAAATGAAAACTGCTGCAGAGCAGAGATCGCAGAACTCGGGCGATGCGCGCGCGTCCAGTCAGCGGTGAGTCTTCTGCTGAGCTCCGTGTGTTTATCCCATTTGGCAAACGAATTCTCGCACGCATGCACAATGCATGCAGACAGTTGTCTGAGACGATATTCTTCTTACTTTTAAAATATGCTAAGGTAGGCCACTTCAACGTAGGCTAAGTGATAAAGTCAGTTGATTTCTTTTCGCCTTGTTTCGCAAAGAAGCTGAATGTTTTTCCTTTTGAAGAAAAAAATGGCTTAGGGTTAGGGTCAGGTTAAAGTAAATGTTGCGTGTGAGGACTGAACTAGTGTGTGTGTGTGTGTGTGTGTGTGTGTGTGTGTGTGTGTGTGTGTGTGTGTGTGTGTGTGTGTGTGTGTGTGTGCGCGCGCGCGCATTAATTGCTTCTCACAATAAAACACATGGCAACAAAAGCAATTTCACCTCAATCAATCGTTCACTTAAACGCGTGGAGGAGCAGAACTGAGCAGAAACGAGGCGAAGACCGCGCACAACAAAAGCCGCTGTGTCGCGTGCGCCGCGGTCTACCAGACGTTCGCTGCACCCCGCGGTTGTCATGACTACCCGAAGCGCGCAGACGTTCGAGGTTGGCCGGGGTGGAGGTCATGTTGTCGTTTCTGCACCGCGGGTCGTCTTTTAAGAGGTGCCCCTGTAGTTAAAATAAAAGACAGGGCATCGTCGTGTTGTGAAAAGGTTTCCAAACTTTTGTTGTTGAGCGTTTCCAATTTTCAGAGTTTTTGCTGCTGGGTGGAAATGACGCGTCATTATTTATAGTCTGCCTTCATCACACAGTGGCCGTCACGAGTCACGGTCATTCATGGCTACTTGGTGTTTAAAGTGCTGGGGACAAGAACGGGGACCGGGTGTTTCATTCAATTCAGCCACCACACTCAGTGAAGAGAAATCAACCTGTAGACGACAGGAAAAGATCCACGAAAGTCCGCACGTGCCCCCTCAGCGCTTAAAATACAATAATCATCACTATAGGTATATACAGTATATTAGTTGTACCATTGGGTTACATTAATTTTTATCAAACAATATTTGCTTGGTTACTCGAATAAAAAAAATATATAGGCTCTGTCATTATCATAATCTTTCTTTCTACTGACAAAAAATACAAGCATTATTATTACTTTTCTTAACATTTTAATTTCATTATTATTCATATTTTCAGAAACACTCAAAAAGTGGTGTGGACAAAAACGCCATTTCAGAAAGTGGTCCCCAATGTGCCCAATGTAAATCACGCCTCTACTATCATTCGTTTGATCACTCAACGCCAGTGTTATTTGAAGTGTTACAACTTGACTCTCTGGGCACTTTAGTCAGTGTTATGAAGTATTTGGTGTCTTGTAAGGTCATGTCGTGGGTGTAACGCTGTCTACTGCACTACAGTTGCCAGAAACACTGCTGCAATGGGTCACTGGGCTGCTACGCACTGGATATTATGGAGGTTCTCAACACAGCAGTGATGCTGGAGTGTGTAATGTGAACCAAGGGTGGAACGAGGAAGTGAGAAAAAGCCCAAAGACCACATGACACAAGCAGCAACGTCCATGCAGTGCAGCCGAGTGGGAACATGTGAGATTCAGGACCTCACCGGGTCGGAATGTTGAGATTCAGGACCTCACTGGATGAAAATGTATCAGATTCAGGACCTCAATATGTGGGAATGTGTGAGATTCAGGGCCTCAATGAGTGGGAACATTGAGATTCAGGACCTCAACAAGTGGGAACGTTTTAGATTCAGGGCCTCAATGAGTGGGAACATTGAGATTCAGGACCTCAACGAGTGGGAACGTTGTGATTCAGGACCTCACTGGATGGGAAAGGTTGGTAAAAATCTAAACAACAGACAGGTAAAAGAGTGATGGCGGTAAAATAGTGAAGTGCTGTGTAGCCACAGGAGCAGAAAGACAGAAACAAAGAGAACAGATGAAGTCAGGTGTAGTTCTCTAAAATCTCCAGGTGAACTGAACACTGCTTCTATTGTGGGTGGCTTTCTGCTGGTCATGTAGGTGTCTCAGTGCTAGGAGTTTGGGTTCAGGACCCTATCTGGGTGGTCTCCTCTGAGGTCTTTGGTTTCCTCCAGTCCAAAAACGCGGAGGTTAGGAAAACTGGCTATGCTAAAAATTCTCCTGCTGTGCATGTCTGTCCAGTGATGGATGGAGCTCTGTCCTGAGTGCTGTCATCTCTCCATGTCCTGTGACTGATGCAGTCCCCCAGGGAGTCTTGGTTCCTGGTTGAGAGTACTCTCTGTCTGATTGGCTGCTGCCATACACTGGTGTGTTGATTGGATGTAAAAGCTGTGTGTTGATTGTAAAGTGTCCTTGGGGGCTGAGAAAAGTGCGATATAATTATATCTAGATTCATTTGGTGTGCTGCAAAACGGGGTCACACTAACTCACCGTGAAGTGTACACACACTCACTGTGTACATGAGAACTACTAGACATCAATAATTCTTGATCTCTGGTCGAAGGGATTCTGAAATGTCAAGAAAATAGTGTTGCAAAAAAGGTTAGGGGTGCATATTTCTAAATGGAGAAATGTATATCTAAATGAGAATTTTTATATCTCCTCATCTGTGTGTGTGTGCGCATGTGTGTGCGCATGTGTGTGCGCGTGTGTGTGCCCGTGTGTGTGTGCCCGTGTGTGTGTGCACGTGTGTGTGTGCATGTGTGTGTGTGTTTGTGTGCATTTGAATGTGAGAGAAATATACAGCACTCTCAAGGTACCTAGAGTAGAGTAAAATGCATGAGATCTGTGTGTGTGTTTGTGTGATTGTGTGTGTGTTTGTGTGATTGTGTGTGTGTGTGTGTGTGTGTGTGTGTGTGTTTGTGTGATTGTGTGTGTGTGTGTGTGTGTGTGTGTGTGTGTGTGTGTGTGTGTGTGTGTGTGTGTGTGTGTGTGAGACTAACACCACTGTCACTAGCGGGTCTAATATCTGAAATCTCAGCAGGCTTTCCGTGTGTTATTGTGACTCATTTGTGATTCACAATATTCTCATGGTGACCCAATTGCGCGCACACACACACACACAGACACACACACACACACACACACACACACACACACACACACACACACACTCGTGCACTTTAGTATTCCTGATGCTATTTGTCAGCACAAGTGTCTCTTCCCATCCGAACCATTTGAAGAGTCAAATCAATGTCCTGTTCCACACGGAGCTGACTTGTGACTTCTCTACACACTCTCACTCTCTCTCTCTCTCTCTCAATATTTTTTTCTCTCTCTCAATCTCTCTCTCCCTCTCCCAATCTCTATCCCTTTCTCTCAATCTCTTTCTTTCTCTCTCTCACACACACACACACACACACACACACACACACACACACACACACACACACACACACACACACACACACACACACACACTCACACGCACACACACACCCCATTTTGGCACACATGAGTCTTTACTTACAGTCCCTAATGGTACATTCACAATGCATTAAAGCGAAACTCGTTTCGCCTCCTGCTAGCCACTTAGGGGGCGTCACTAAAAACCAAGCAATCTGTCTATTTCAGACAACGTCTTTGCTTCTTTTACTTTTGTAATATGAGTCTTATTGAAGGGAAAAGTAAAGTCTGACACAGCATTGGTGATCCTTTCCTCCACCTTGTCACAACACTGAATTCAGTCATGTGCCTTCATGTGACAAAATACATGCTGTCGTCCTATGAAACTCAGTTCTCATTTAAGTTGAGAATAGTTCAACACTCTTCAAGGCACATGCTCTTATAATCCTCTGCGCACAACCACCTGCTGTGAGATCTCTAGTGAGGTCTGTAGTGAGATCTTTAGTAAGGTTTGTAGTTAGGCCTGTAGTTAGGTGTTTAGTGAGATCTCTAGTGAGGTCTCTAGTGAGGTCTGTAGTGAGATCTCTAGTGAGGTGTGTAGTTAGGCCTGTAGTGAGATCTTTAGTAAGGTTTGTAGTTAGGCCTGTAGTTAGGTGTTTAGTGAGATCTCTAGTGAGGTCTGTAGTGAGATCTCTAGTGAGGTGTGTAGTTAGGCCTGTAGTGAGATCTTTAGTAAGGTTTGTAGTTAGGCCTGTAGTTAGGTGTTTAGTGAGATCTCTAGTGAGGTCTCTAGTGAGGTCTGTAGTGAGATCTCTAGTGAGGTGTGTAGTTAGGCCTGTAGTGAGGTCTGTAGTTGGTGTGACCTGCAATAGTCGCTGATTCGACTATAGTCGACTAAACCCCCAGTCGACTATGAACGTCATAGTCAAATGTACCATTCTAACTGCATGGGGGTGCCCAAGGATGCTGCTAAGCATTAGTTGTTACATGAAATGTCTTTATTTTCGTTATATATAGCCTTTTGTCAAATAAAATCCTAATTTCTGTTAATAAATATTTTTAAATTATGTGTGTGCATTAACAATAGGCTTCTTCCTTACTACACATTAATAAATCACACCCTGCAGTTGCACAATCCAAATGAGCGGAGCTGAACACGCTACAGGATAGTCCGCATCTGCTGAGATTATAAAGGCTACTAAAAAAATTTCAAAAGTTTGGGGGTATTTTGAAAAAGAAAGATGAATAAAACAAAGTAAAGTGCAAGTTATGTCATCAACGTCTTTCATTTCACACGACAACAACCAACATGACATACCATTTAAAACGCGTGAAAAAAAAACAGGTGAAAAAAAAAAACTGTTCAGCCGTTTGTCGTTTCGGTCGTGTCATGTCGTCTCGTCGCGATGCGTCTCGGCAAGTAGGTCTATAAACATTTCCTTATAATTTTTTTGCTGTTGTGTGGCAATTTTTTTATATTTTCAGGCAGGCATATTCTATTTAAAATATTTTTGACATTTTGCACAGTGCCTGTCTGACAGTTCGATATGCGCACTGCGCACTGACGGTTAATGTTCTCTAACATTTTATTAAAAAAATAAGTAAATAAATAAAAGCTGAATAAAGCCAACCTACCATGTTTATTCATTTATCTGAGGGTTTTAGGTTTTTACTTTGAAGTGAAAAAAGTCCTGAATGAGAACGGGATCCCATTTAAGGTGCTCTAGATTAAAAAAACCCAGATTCGACTATTAGTCGACTAAAGGGAAAATCTGACGAATCAGATTTGACTATGAAAATCCTTAGTTGAATACACCTCTAGTCTGTAGTGATGTCTTTAGTGAGGTCTGTTGTGAGCTAGCACTGAGCCAGCCCCCTCCCCATATGATCCATGTTTTTCACTCTGACCCAGCTCCAAACTCAACTCTGTTTAGAGTTCTTGCCTCCTAGGTGTAGTGTGTGTGTGTGTGTGTGTGTGTGTGTGTGTGTGTGTGTGTGTGTGTGTGTGTGTGTTTGTGTGTGTATGTGTATACAGAGAGCTGGCATTCAACAGACTGTAGATCACCTGGGGGTCCCCATGGACTAGACTGTGAAATGTGAAAGTGTGAAAGTGACCAGTGAAATGTCCACACAGGGTCAGAATTTGAGTTTGTGCCCCGCAGAGACAGCAAAATGAAGAGGACTGTCGCTGTTACACACACACCCACACATCCTCCATATACATCTTGGATAATT